>NC_074674.1:34625977-34925977 GCF_029448725.1 Salvelinus fontinalis | reverse complement strand
TTGTTCTGGAAAAAGAGGGAAGCGCCCACTACCAAATTATGGCTCAGCGAATTGGCAAACACTGTACACTTAGAAAGGATTAGATATATTCTGAACAATAAATTATTAACATTTGATCAGATCTGGCAGCCTTTCCTCTCTTACTTGGACCATTCGGCGCTGTGAATTTGTACTTTTTAACGCACTCTCCATTGTAATATTTGAATCCACCTTTGGGCAGCACGTGCTGGCACCGCCACCCGAGCAGCGGGGAGGGGTATAAGGGGAAGGGATAAAGGGGGGGGTGACACCCACCCTCTTTCTTTCTACCTGTCCCTGTTTTGTATGTCTTGTTTTGTAATAATTGTTTTGTACCCAGAACTCTGGATCTTTTTATTTCTGTCTGCTCTTTTATGTTTAGTTAAAAATTGTATACCTACCTTTCATACCTATACACCATTCCTGTGTGTGTTCAATAAAAAATATTTGAACGAGATTTTGGAAGGATTGGGGAGATTGATCCTCCCTCTCTGCTCTTTGGTGGGCAGTCCATTCCTCTGTGTGACATTTGAAAGCCTGGAGGACTTGAGATTTGCATGGTTTTCCAGGTATAGATTTGAATTATCTCTGACTGGTCATGCTAGAGATTTCAGCCCCAGACAACATGAGCTCAGCCTTGCACAGGACTGCTACAGAGCCAGTTGGAAGACAGTCTGCATGCAACCTGCGCCATGAGTAAACGGTCACACATAAAGGCTTACCATGAGCCATCTCATCTTACTAAGCTAACATGCTGCTTGTATTTGACCTTTTGACTGTTTTTTCCCCTCTTCTTCACAATGTTTGTCAACTTGTCACATGACAGTGAATGCATGATTATGTTAAATATGGGCGGAGTGTGAGTTGTCTTTTCTCCGCAAACCACAATGATTACGAGGATTATAATAAAATCTCACCATTATTTGGAGAGCATTTGTTCATTCATACCATTGCTTCCTTTTATTTGACATAAGATTAATTTATTACTATAGTATGAATGGCAAACAAACTCTTTGTGTACATATAAAGCTTTTTCTTAAATACATTATGCAACAAAATCATGAGACCTATCTCTCTTCACATTTGACTTTAAAGGCCTCTGTCATAAGTATACAACATAATGCACCCAAAGGATTTCAGTTGAATTAGATTTTATTCCAAAGGGCTGCTCCTCCTTAAGTGATAGCAAATACTTTATGAAAAAAGTATATTCATAATTTGCCTTGTCTAAAGTCTGATTGACTTAAAAATGCCTTTTCACAAGAAGGATAAGATTCAATACGATATGTGTAAAACAAAATGATTGTGTCCATAGTGGCCATTTTGTGTCATGATGCTCACCACTAAGGGACATGTTTGGTCGTTCTTTCTCTTTCTTTGCTATGTTGTTTTGTTTTTACTCTTTCCTCTTCTTCTCTATCCATTGTTCTCAACCTCGTCACTTCAGGCCATGCTGGCTCTCATGGTGTCTGCGGAGGTCCACCTTGCGTTGGAAGCCCTTGACACAGATCTCACAGCCAAAGGGCTTAAAGCCTGTGTGTTTACGACTGTGTGTGATGAGGTTGGAGCTCTGGCTAAATGCCTTGCCACACACCTGGCATTTGTGGGGCTTCTCACCTAAATAGACACATACAAAGACATGTTTAAACAGTGGCATTATCAAATCTATCAGAATCAAATATCACAGTTTCATTTTGTATTGATGCTCTTGCTGTACAAGTATAAAAAGTATGAAAACGGATAACATGTAACGCATGAGGTATATCTGTGCTGTAAAGTCAGTATCAGTGACTGGGAGGAAAGAATCGTGCCATTGTTAAGATTTGTCAAACATTCATTGGAGACATATTCCACCTGCACAGAGTTCATTTCACAGAGGCCTTGGCAAAGTAGGAAAACCAGATATGCAAATCAGATGGACATTTGTTTAAGTTTATTTTTCTGATTCATCAGCAGTTATATTACTCTAGGAAACAATTCATGTTAACAGCACCTAGAAAGCAGAGAACTACAGTGTGAGGCAATCACTAACGTTGCTTTTTTTAGTTTTCTGAGAAATTACAATACAATCAAATCAGTGGTTGGAACCCTAACTTTGGTGCTCTGTGGATGCTCTTCTCTCCTCACCTGTGTGGATGTAGGTGTGTTTCTTCATGTCCGACTTCTGGTGGAACCTCTTTCCACAGTACTGACAGGGGTAGGGCCTGGTGTCGGAGTGGATGAGTAGATGGGTGGAGAGGGTGGAAGAGCGCTTGAATGTCTTTCCACACATCTTGCATTCAAAACTTCTTTCCTTTGTTTAAGGAAACATGTACTTAATTTATCATCTCATCTCAAATATCATTGTCATGAAAGTATTTTCGTTAGGCTACTTTTCTATAGAAGTATACACATAATTTAGGTCAATTTGGACAATGTGCCAGATTACACATCTCTGGTTGTCTGTCTTGTCTCCTTAACCATCTCCAACAGGACACTGTGCATTGTGGGTACCTGTGAGTGAACGTTCATGTGTTGCTCCAGACTGACAGCATGGCCAAAGGTTTTCCTGCAGATGCTGCAGCCGAATGGTCTGGTCCCGCTGTGGGAGCGTCTGACATGCACCTCCAAACCATGAGGGGTTGAGAACACCTGCCGTGGCAGAGGAGGACAGGGCTAGGAGGAGCTTTTCATGAAGTCACAATGTCAATGTGTAGTCTTTTAAACAAGTGTTCTGGCAGTCTAATTCTGTATAGGCCCATTAGTTATTGTCAGTTACACAGTGTAAAGAGAAAGCTATGACACCACTCCTGCATATGTACCTTGTCACAGGTGATGCAGTGATAAGTTCCCGAGGTGTGGTAGTAGTGTGTGCTGCAGTCCAGAGGTTGCTGGGGCTCAGGGCTGTGGCTGACTTTAGCCCCAAATAGGCTCCTGGAGTGCTGCAGGAGGGAGGGGAGGAAGCCCATCGTACAAAGGTCATAGGGCGCAGGTACAGAGTCCCAGGTGTAGGAGGGCTTGTAGTATGCAGGGAGCTCTGCCATGTGAGCCTCTGAGGGTAGAAGTAATAAGAAAATTGACTCAATGAACACTTCCTCTGAAAAAACCTGAATCATATATTGTCCCATTTAGGACCAATAAGGTTCTATTATATTCTATTCCCAACGATTTTTGTCTCTTCACAATATCCCAGCCCAGTTGGAGGGTCTCTCACCTGATAAGTAGTATGGTGGTGGAGCAGGGGTAACAGGGTGTCCTGTTGGGTCAGGGTGAAAGGGGACTGGCCGTTCAGGCTCCTGTTCATTTTTCATGTAAGAATAGGTGTCAGGATGAGTGGGCTGACTCAGTGACTGAGGCCTGACTGGAGACTCTGGACTCTTTGGTTCTGACAAGATCAAATCAAATAGAATGTTTTTTGTCACATGGACCGAATACAACAGGTATGGAGCCCTTTTCCAACAATGGAGAGTTAAAGTAGTAAAATATAGTAAAGTAAAGTAATAAAATATATTTTTTTATATGAGAAAGGTTTATCTGTGAAAATGTACATAAATGTACAGGTAACTGCGAAAATAAAGAAAACACTTGAGTAAATGATGGATAGAAGGTATATTAAAAGCAGGTTCTTCCACACAGATGTGGCTGTGGTTCCGGAGTTAATTGAGCAATTAAAACATCCCATTATGCTAAGGTTCATGTATAAAAATTCCCAGCTTCCCATTATGTTGGCTATCATGGCTAGAAGAAGACATCTCAGTGGTCATGTCCTAATACCCATACTAGCGTACTAAATAGTATGCAAAAAAACAATTTTTTTATAGTGTGCGAAATTTAGAAAATAGTATTCCCAATGCATCATCTAATGCACGATTGCGTTGACTCCCGCCATTCGTTTATTTTGGTACAGTGCATCAATTTATCTGATTATCAGCTGTTGTCAAACTGTTGAGTTGGAAAAGACAAGTGAATTAAATTAGATCAAACACCGAAATGAGTATGCAGTTTAAGTATGTACACTGAACTAAAATATAAACGCAGCATGTAAAGTGTTGGTCCCATTCTGATTGGTGGGGCCTGGCTCCCCAGTGGGTGGGCCTGGCTGTCAAGTGGGTGGACCTAAGCCCTCCCAGGCCCACCCATGGCTGCAGTCATGTGAAATCCATAGATTAGGGCCTAATAAATGTATTTCAATGAACTGATTTCCTTATATGAACTGTAACTCAGTAAAACATTTGAAAATGTTGCATGCTGCGTTTATATTTTTCTTCAGTATAGTACACTAGTATGGGTATTCGGACACGGCAAGTGATTTTGAAACAGGGGTCTCAAAGGGTTTAAAGTGTGTGTGTGTGTGTGTGTGTGTGTGTGTGTCACCAGATCTCAAGCTAATTGAACACTATGGGAGATTCTGAAGTGGTGCCTGAGACATAGTTTTCCACCACCAACAAAACACAAAATGATGGTATTTATCGTGAAAGAATGGTGTCGCATCCCTCCAATAGAGATCCAGACACGTGTATCACAATCTATATCAAGGCGCATTGAAGCTGTTCTGGCGGTTCGTGGTGGCCCAACACCCTATTAAAACGCTTTATGTTGTGTTTCCTTTATTTTGGCAGTTACCTGTACAGTGCATACTCTGACGGCTATTCTTCAGAATAATTTCTCTTTTGCATATCCGTGAAACCAGCCCTAACCGCTCAGGTTCAATAGGCGAATTCCTATAAATTCAAAGAATTCAGTGAATTGTGAACGCATTGACAAATCTGACCATCAATAACAGTCGGAGCATATTTCCGTTGCTTTGGACGATACTTCGTCTAATAGTTCAACAGGTGTTGCCTCTGTCCTCAATTGTATTTATTTTCTATGATGATGTTTAACATACATTTATAAAAGTCCCACTGCATGCTGCAACTCATCATTATGGTTTCACTTTCCTCAAGTCAAATAAATGTCATTTGTTTTTCATTTTTTTGCAATAGCCTATAGTGGTGCAGATAGAAAAAATACTGATGTCTGTAATGCACAGGGGTGTGAATAAAGGAAATGTAAACTTGTCATTGTCAATTGATGAATTATAAACTGTGGCAATGCATGAAATAACTGGCAAATCATTATACACTTCTCATAATACACTTGTAAAAGTATTGATGAGTCTCCATGATAATCTTGGCATTCTAACTAACCTGTAAATGCAGGGTCCCTCGATTCGGCTTCATCTTCGTGAGATTGGTGCACATTGTAAGATGTGCACCTCTTGTTTTTCACCAAAAAGGATCGTGGCATGACAACGCTGTTGGAAAAAATAATTATGGCAAATGCTTATAGGCATCTCAAAATATTTGAGGTATTATGGAGGCCTAGGCCTAACATGTTATAATGCAGTTTACGAGTCTATGAACTTTCAAAATGTTTAGGTGGGCTGATATAACATTTTTGAAGGAGTGAGTTTGAGCGAGGGAAACAATGGGCTAAATAAATTATTATATATTTAGGTAGGTTGTTTGACTTTATGCTAACACTGATGTCTTAAATGTAGGCTAAATAAACTGTTGTCCTACATGAATTGTACAGTTAAAATAACCAACCCATACCAACTAATTCCCAGAATATGCCACAAATAAATATGCTGTCAAGTCCAATACAATAGAATGATCAATCAGTATTTGAGTTACCTATTTAAGTATGTAGGCTTTTCATGAAATAACGCTGTAAAAGACTGAAAAAAAAGCAGATGATAGGCTTGTGATGTTTAAAATAATAATAATACATTACTGACTTGGATCGGCTAATTGTAAAATGCATAAATGTATTTATAACCTAAATTAATCTATCGTAATTTTCTTTATTCGAATTATCAATAGACATTTACATAAATTATGCTACAGGAAAAATTCGTTATAATAACATGCACTTGTTGCACTTACCGTTAGTTTATAACAAGTAGGCTTGGTAGGATAGTTGTCATATTACTGTATATTACTGTATATTACTGTATATTGGCAATGCTTACTTATTAAAACAATATCCAATAAGTCGAAGTAAAAATATTTCCTAAAATCCTTTCGCAAAACTCAGAATCCAAACCACTGTAAAACATTGCACTTTTTGCTCTTTTCTTTTGCTCCCCTCCCTGATTTTCAATCAGATAGTGTTGTGTTGGAATCTGACTGTGGTTTCAACCAATGAGAGCGCCAACTCGCAGGTGGCAATTTGCGTAGAAAAAAACATATATGAATGTTGACACAGCTCCTCGAACTGTTACAAACGATTTTACGTTTCAAACAGTTCACAAATAAATTGAAATAATTATTGAACATCATGTCTCTCACGTGATTATATTTTGTTTGGCATATAATGGTTTTCAAATTGGAAGGAACAAAGGTAATTTCACCAAGTACAGAATACTTTACAACTATTAAAATCGATTAGAGAAACAAAAAGAAATCCAATCCAAAAGTTTCACTCATTAGCCTACAACTTGTAATATTTGATTTACAAGATTTACAGTAGTCGTTACATTCTCTGTGTTGTGTAAATAAAATTGCCAATACATAGTCTTGGGTGATTTAAGATTTAAATAAGCAAACTAGACACCAGCTCCTCCATAGATACACACACCAAACCAGTCTCCGATTATTCATGTTTACACAGTCTTGTTTGCACTGGACTGTATTTTGTGTACCTGTCCATCAGTTACTGACATAGCCTAGATTTTGTTTTCTCATAACTTTTGTCAGACAGTAGGTCTACTCTATCCAAACTGTCATACATATGTATCTTAATGGATCAGTGCGTTGAAAATAATGAAAATATTATTTTGAATAAAACAAATACAAAGAAGTTATTTTGTGTTACAATAACAGTAAAACAATGAATGTCATCTTTGTAAACTACACTAATATACTGAATCTTGCCAAGACGAGTATTTAAGTGCATGAACTCACACCGTAATGAAGTGTAGAGGCACACTTGCGACATCACGTGGCAGTTTCTCGTCAATACATTTTTCTCATGCAGGACCCTCACATAGAGAATTACACAGATATCATGTTTGTTTTTGTCCCACTCGGGCGTCTGTGAGCGCACGGGGAGCGCCATTGAGGGAGTCTCCTTGTCGAAGTAGTCAATTTTCTACTACTCAGTTGGCAAATAAACTGAAAGAGTGCCTAGTGTTTGCTGGCTAGTATAATTAATTGGCTGACCCGGATGACCCGGATGGAATCATGACCCGGATGGAATCATGTGATCCTGCCTTAACCCAAAGGAAGTCCCACCCAGTTGACTACTTTAAAATGCTTGAAGCCCTCAATGGCGACGTCCATGCCAGAATAGGTTTTATCCATCTGAAGTCCTCTATCTAACTCTATAGAGCAGGGGTGTCAAACTCATTCCACGGAGGGCCTTGTGTCTGCAGGTTTTTGGTCTTTCCTTTCAATAAAGCCCTAGACAACCAGGTGTGGGGAGTTCCTAACTAATTAGTGATGTTAATTCATCAATCAAGTACAAGGGTGGAGCGAAAACCCGCAGACACTCGGCCCTCCGTGGAATGAGTTTGACACCTGTGCTATAGAGCCTTCACAAGTCTCTAGTCTAGCGTCTAGATCACCAGTGGTGGTAGTTTGTTAGCTTTCATTCTTGAAAGAACAGCCAGCTGCCACCCGATATAAGCCCAGGCAGGGTAAATGCACTCTGCGAATACCCGATAGAGATCAAGGTTTAATTAGAGCAACCACTCAACTTCAGGGGACAAATTAAATATAAGGAGAAATAACATCAGCAGAGCTATGGCACCAAACTCTAGACTGAAGAGCTATCCCAGGAACCCCTGCTATTTATACCCAAAGCAACAGTTCAAGTTCAAGATTGATAATTAATCATATATGATATATGTGGAATACACAGTGCAACGAAATTCTTACCTGCATCTTTACCTCTTGACAATGCAATAACAGTAGAATAGTAGGCTAATTAAGTGAATAAAAGAGTACAAAAAATGTAAGCTCAATGGATAGAAATAGGATTAAAAGGAGCTAAAATATAATACAAGAAGGCACTCAAACGAATTGAAGTAAGATATTTACACGTGCCGGGGAATTGTGTAATAGATTGTGCAATATTAAATAGACATAGTGTTGTAAAATAAATAGGTGTCCAGTTGCAGCATTCATGTGGTGTGTTGTGTTCGTGCTTATGTGTGAGGGAGTGCATGTGTGTAAAATGCAGGGAGTCAGTGCAAGAGACTGTTGTGCCTGTGGTCAGTCCCGGTTCAACAGCATCCGCTATCAAAATAAAAGTCATCCAATTACGGCCCCACAGTAGAAATGTACCTAAGATGATGATAATAATAATTTGGGGGGTGCTTACATTTGTCCTGTTACACGTAATTGTGTAGTGGAAATGTCTAACCCAACTCCCCCAGAGATACCCACAGAGAGTGGGGTCACAGCCAGGGTCCCCATTGTCCACCGCCCCTGGAGCAATTGGGGTTGAATGCCTTGCTCAAGGGCACAGTGGCAGATTTTTGTCAGCTTGTCAGGACCCGGATTTGAACCAGCAACCTTTTGGTTACTTGCTCAAGAAAATGTTTGCGGTTGCTTATGTTTTTCCTATATCACACATATATGTATTATACATATCCCAGTGGGGTCAAAGCCAGGGTCTACCTGAAGCAATTTGGGTTAAGTGCGTTGCTCAAAGGGCCAAGAGCAGCTCAATAGATTTTTCACCTTGTCAGCTAGGATATTGCAAACTAGCAACCTTTCGATCACTGGCCCAACACTCTAACTGATAGGCTACCTATCGTCTCATACTGCCATTGTTCGTTCCATAACACGTGTGGACTGCAGCAACTCTAATAGGTTAACAGGACTGTGTATTTTATCTCTTGCCTACTTTGCACTTTTCAGGACACAATTTAGTTAATAAAATGAAGTGTTTATAAAAAGCTAATAGAAAGAGGCTAGAAAGAGGGGAGGCATGGTTTACGGGTGGTTGGTAGCCTAGTGGTTAGAGCGTTGTGCCAGTAACAGAAAGGTACCTGGATCGAATCCCAGAGCTGACAATATAAAAATCTGTCCTTCTACCCCTGAACAAGGCAGTTAACCCACTGTTCTCTGGTAGGCTGTCATTGTAAATAAGAATTTGTTCTTAACTGACTTGCCTAGTTTTATATAAACATAAAACCATGTCTTCTCTCTTTCCAGCAATTTTTTAGGTTGTGCAATAGGGGACCCTGTGTGAAATAGATTGGGAACTCCTGAATTAGATTGATGTTCACAAATCTTTCTTAATCATATCTGTAGTAACGGTAGTCAAGGAAATCATATTGATGGGCCCCAAAAAGTAGTTCAACTGCTTTGAGTGGAATGCTTGGTTTATGTTGGGTAATGTTTGATCTGTATAAATATGCCTAAGTAGGCTAATAGCACCATCAGCTAACATTTTGAAAATATTTCTGTGTTGCATATTTCAATTTGTGAGGTGAGAATGGGATATGATATTGGAGTTATTCAATATAGTGCTACAGATAACTCTTAATGCGTCCATTCTGTTGAGCGCATGCGCTCACTACCTGAGTCACGCGAAAACGCATTACATATAAACTCATCCCTCCACCTGAGAAAAACAATGCTTAATTTCTCGTAGAGTGAGGAAATTAGTAGTTTGGTGCACTAAAATATGATTACAGCAGAATGGAAAAATTTGAATAAGCGTAGCTGTAGCGTTATTTAGATAAATAGACTAGGCAGTGTGCAACTGCAGAGTCTGAATGTCTCAGGGATTACTTTGCGTGCGAGTCAGCGGAGGCTGCTTGCAGAGGAAGGGGCTGTGAGGTGTTCAAGATGGCGGCGCCCTGTGGAGTGCAGCGACTCTGACAGGTAAACAGGTCCATGTATTAAGGTACTTAAATATATAATGGTGAATTTCAGATGTTAAAATGTCATTAATATAAGGCGTGGGCATTATTATGTGTTTCTGATGCTCTTTCATGACTGCCAAATGCATGTTTTGTTTCCCTTCGCCGTAGCTGTTTATAATGACTTGTTTGTTTGGACTGTCAGCTAACGTTCATTCTATTTCTGTAGACGCTGACAATAATGGTTTGAGTCATAGCTAGCTAGCTACTTTCATGACCATGCATCTGTTGAAATAGTTTTCAGCTTGCCAAGATTAACTAATGTAAAATACTCGGATACAACAAACCGAGCCCTGCCCATTGTTCCTCCTGAGTTGTTTACGACAGTAAGTGGTCGTTCCAGATAACGTTAGCTAGCTACAGTAGTCTGCATGCTGGCGACACATCTAGCTGGCGTTTAGCCAATAATTCTCAACTCCTCCATACTGTAGTTGAGAATTCTTGGCTAGTTTGCGTTTGACTGCATAGTGATTTTTACATGGTCAGTTACAGGTGAATGATGTAACGTTCGCTAGCTAGCTATATTTGTTGTATTCAGCTGCAAGTTCTTGCAATCTTGCAGCTACTTTCTGTATCACATTTTGAGCAAATCTTGAGGCGTAGGCGTCATAGGTACTAATTTACCTAGCTAACGTTATATCTCGTTTTATTTGATATTACAGGTACAGTACATTCCTACTTGTAGGCATATTCTGTTGTATAACTAGATGGCCATAGGTAATTCATCACATGCAACCGTAAATAAAAAGGAGTAACATAACATTATCTTGTATTTGCTACCTAGCTACTGTACTACTATAAATTATGATACAAGTTGCATTACTAGGCTAGATAGGGTGTCCCTTTGCAGTTGGCTATTTAGTGCAATAGACTAACTCATTATCCTCCCTCCTGAGCACTAGCATCGAATAGTCCCTGCGATATGCTACTTTTCAGGCAAGTCAGGAACCAATATACACAGTCAGTTAGGAAAGCGAAGGCAATCTTTTTCAAACATCCTGCAGCACTAGTTGCAAAAAGTTTTGGGACACTAAAGTCCACCCCTGCATCAACTGGCCCAAACCCCCCCTGCTTCTCCTTCACCCAAAAATCCAGACAGCTGATGTTCTAAGAAAGCTGCAAAACCTGGACCAGTACAACTTAGCTGGGCTAAACAATCTGGAAAATTATCCGCTGCCATTGTTGAAACCCCTATTACTGGTCTGTTCATCCTCTCTTTCGTATCGTCTGAGATTCCTAAAGATTGGAAAGCGGCGGTTATCCCCCTCTTCAAAGGGGGAGACACTCTAGACCCAAACTGTTACAGACCTGTATCTATCCTACCCTGCCTTTCTAAAGCCTTTGAAAGCCAAGTGAACAAACAGATCAATGACCATTTCGAATCCCACCGTACCTTCTCCGCTATGCAAATCCGGTTTCCGAGCTGGTCACGGGTGCACCTCAGCCACCCTCAAGGTCCTAAACGATATCATAACTGCCATCGATAGAAGATAGTACTGTGCAGCCGTCTTCATCGACCTGGCCAAGGCTTTCGACTCGGGTCAATCAGCATATTCTTATCGGCAGACTCAACAACCGTGGTTTCTCTGACTGCCTTGCCTGGTTCACTAACTACTTCTCTGATAGAGTTTAGTGTGTCAAATCGGAGGGCCTATTGTCCGGACCTCTGGCAGTCTCTGGGGGTGCCACAGGGTTCAATTCTCAGGCTGACTCTTTTCTCTGTATATATCAATGATGTCGCTCTTGCTGCGGGTGATTCCTTGATCCACCTCTACGCAGAAGACACCATTCTGTATACATTTGGCCCTTCTTTGGACACTGTGTTAATGTGTTAACAAACCGCCAAACAAGCTACAATGCCATACAACACTCCTTCCGTGGCCTCCAACTGCTCTTAAATGCTAGTAAAACGAAATGCATGCTCTTCAAACGATCGCTGCCTCCACCCGCCCGACTAGCATCACTACTCTGGACGGTTCTGACTTAGAATATGTGGACAACTACAAATACCTAGGTGTTTGGCTAGACTTCCCGACTTATGTCCAATCCAAAATTAAATATAGAATCGTCTTCCTATTTCGCAAGAAAGCTTCCTTCACTCATGCTGCCAAACACACCCTCGTAATACTGACTATCCAACCGATCCTTGACTTCAGTGACGTCATTTACAAAATAGCCTCCAACACTCTACTCAACAAATTGGATGCATTCTATCAGTGTCATCCGTTTTGTCACCAAAGCCCCATATACCACCCACCATTGTGACCTGTATGCTCTCGTTGGCTGGTCCTCACTACATATTTGTCGCCAAACCCACTGGCTCCAGGTCATCTTTAAGTCTTTGCTAGGTAAAGCTCCGCCTTATCTCAGCTCACTGGTCACCATAGCAACACCTACCTAGCAGGAGCTCCAGCAGGTATATTGCACTGGTCATCCCCAAAGCCAACACATACTTTGGCCGCCTTTCCTTCCAGTTCTCTGCTGCCAATGACTGGAACGAACTGCAAAAATCACTGAAGTTGGAGACTTCTATTTCCCTCACTAACTTTAAGCGTCAGCTGTCAGCGCAGCTTACCGATCGCTGCAGCTACACAGCCAATCTGTAAATAGCCCATCCAACTACCTACCTCATCCCCATATTTGTTTTAGTTTCTGCTCTTTTGCACACCAGTATTTCTACTTGCACATCCTCATCTGCACATGTCACTCCAGTGTAAATTGTAATTACTTTGCCACTATGGCCTATTTATTGCTTTACCTCCTTACTTCATTTGCACACACTGTATACAGATGTTTCTATTGTGTTATTGACTGTACGTTTGTTTATTCCATGCCTAACTCATGCCTAAAACTGTTGTTTTTGTCGCACTGCTTTGCTTTATCTTGGCCAGGTCGCAGTTGTAAATGAGAACTTGTTCTCAACTGGCCTACCTGGTTAAATAAAGGTGAAATTAAAAAAACAGGTCCATTGTTGCAGATTGTGTTGAGGACTAGGGAACAATGACAGAATTATTATAAAATCCTAGTCCAGTTGAGTCCATAGATCTAGCCTCAGGCTTCAAATGGATTTTGTTTGTGAAATGATTTGAGAGAATGGGGGTGGCGCTTAACGGCTTGCACACAGCCAAATGTAATTTCCAGTGTTTACATGGAAGTGCATGGGGATGCATAAAGGCTCTTTGTGTTCTCCAGAGCTGCTGCTGCTTGAGGTCACTCTGAGGGTTGTTCCTGGTTGTGCCACTGACTGTGGCTCTGGCCCTGCAAGTTTGAAAACACCCTAATTCAACACACCCGTTAGGCTCCCGAGTGGCGCAGCGGTCTAAGGCACTGCATCTCAGTGCTAGAGGCGTCACTACAGACACCCTGGTTCGAATCCAGGCTGTATCACAACCGGCCATGATTGGGAGTCCCATAGGGCGGTGCACAATTGGCCCTGCGTTGTCCGGGTTTGGCCGGTGTAGGCCAACATGAAAATTATTTGTTCTTAATTGACATGCCTAGTTAAATAAAGTAAAACAAAAAAATATTAAAATCCTAGACTAATGCTAAGACCAAGGAGCTAATTGATACCTTGGGAGACTAGTGGGGGAGAGCCTCAGTAACAGAGTAGTCTATAGGCTAACAGTTGTGCCTGCCTTCTCAGCAGGGCCACACACTGACACCATAAAGATCAAAACGGGAGTAGCCTAGTTTCAAGATGAAGTGTCAGAAATAGGTTAGGCCTATAGCCTTCCTCCTCTAAGGTAATGCTGTCATTGGAATGGGAGTAGGAGTTAAGAAAACAATAACATGCTTGCTGTTTTTCTCCCACATATAGGAAGAAGAGGATACCTAGTCATTTGTACAACTGAAATGTGTCTTCTGCATTTAACCCAACCCCTCTGAATCAGAGGTGCGGTGGCTGTGGTGTCAGCTCGGGGATTCGATCTTGCAACCTTTTAGGTTACTGGCCCAACGCTTCTACCCACCAGGGACCATGGGTGATTGACATCCGGGTGATATTGACCTGCCTATCATAATTATTTATGCCCACTTGTCAGCTGGAGATTTGGATGCCTCTTTTCCTTTGAAAGTTTGAGTCACTGAGATGGAGAGAGATTATGTGAACACTCAGAATATTATGTCAAACCACTGGAGAGGAGATTATTTTCTCTGACTCGTGTATTAAGCATGGTTGTTTAAGTTGTGGGCACAGAGATAACTAAGATTGTGTTTTTGTCTGTTCCATTGGGCCAAGTGTGGTCTGATAAATGTATTTAAATTTGTCAGTTTCACTGCTTTGAAACTATTGTGCTAGATTTCTCATGGCTATATTAAAAGCACACTGTGTACCTATCGGTGGCCTTATTTATACCCTTAGCAATTAGGAGATACATTGTAACAAGCCTAATAATACCAATATGTATCTAGCTGCAGTAGGCTAAGTGCCATTAATAACATTGCTATTTTCCTTCATTTTGTCTGTGCTCTGTATGACTTTTTTAGAATAGGCTTTATGAGGGTCATATTCAGGGTCATATTCATATGTTAATACAATTGATGCTTTTCTAGAATCCCGGCGGTGTGAAGTTGTATCTAATAACCTACATATCACTGAAGTTCTCTGACTTGTGTTGAGTCAGGTTTGACCCTGTCCTGTTGCTTGCTCTGTCCTGTAGTGGTGCCTGGAGACTGTATTGGCCGGAGGCTCAGGGAGCCCTCCAGGCAGGGCAGCAGGACACTGTGAGAGACACGACTGGGACCCCCCCCCCCCCCCCCCCCCTCTTACCACCTCCACCACTGTCACCATGGCGAGAGAGCAGCCCAACGTAGGGGACCTCCTCCCTCTCCTGGAGTCCTCTGACATCCACCAACTGGAGGAGATTAAAGGCCTTATCAATGAGAATCTCAGCACTGGTGATAACTTGGCTTTTTAATAAGTTGTTTTTGGACTTGGACAGTCAGCCTTTTATCCTGTACTCTGATTGTATTAGAGGGCTCTGGTCATTTCAATTATGCAGCAATATTGTGGACCATAATGTGGATGTTGGGACTACGTTAAATATTTCCTCCTCTCTATGCAGAGCGAGGGGCCATGCTGCTGAATGGACTGGTGGACTACTTCCTGGAGACTAATTCGGCCCAGGCCATTCATATTCTCTCCTCTGTCAGAGAGCCACATGATAAGGTGAGGTCTGCCGAACCCCACCATCACCTTATATTGCAAAAGTCTGTAACCCCATTTTTTTTCATCAGATGTTAATTCAATAACTTAAACTCGTGTATTCATTGTTTCACAATGCATATGATTGTCTTATAGCTCAATGTTTTTCATTTACCCACCACAGCACCTACTGGACAAGATGAACGAGTGTATGACCAAACAGGCCTGCCGGCTGCCTACCCTCACCCTGCTAGGCCACGTGGTCCGCAAGCAGCCTTCCTGGATCCACAAGATCGCCCGCTACCCTCTGCTTCTCTCACTGCTTAAATGCCTCAAGGTAAGAGGGAAAGATGGGCCATTAGCCACAGAGGTCTCCTATATAGACGGCTTTTGTAAAGTAAAATATATTAAAAAAAATACTTGGAAGCACAAGCTTATTAAATCAAGTGTCCTGGACATCTTTCATATGTATGCTAATGTTGAATGTTTTTCTTCCCGTTGTGTCCAGACGGATTTAGACGTGGTGGTCCTCATAACTGGAGTCCTGGTGTTGATCACTCTGCTCCCCATGATCCCCCAGGCTGGCAAACAACACCTGTATGAGTTCTTTGACATCTTTGGTCGCCTGGCTTCCTGGAACCTGAAGAACCCAGGTAATCCCTGAGAAAAGACTCCGAGGAGCTATTTTATTAAGATAGAAGACAATACAAATATTGGAGATGGTTGAGAGCCATGCATGGTTTTAGATGGACTGTTTTTGTTCACACTGCCTCTGACCTGACATCATGTTACTCTTGCTTCCCCCAGGGCACATCTCCGAGGTGTACCTCATCCACCTACACGCTAGTATCTACTCGCTTTTCCACCGTCTCTACGGCATGTACCCCTGCAACTTTGTGTCCTACCTGCGCTCCCACTACAACATGAAGGAGAACGTGGACACCTTTGAGGAAGTGGTGAAGGTGAGACTTGAGATTTTGCATTTGAGCAATCTTTAATTTAGTTTTTTATTCTATTAATTTTGGCTTCAGGAAGATGTTATACCCATAGAAATTGATCTAATCCTTTGCGCTTTCCCCAAAATGTTTCAATGTATTTTTTTGCAGCCAATGCTGGAACATGTCCGTATACATCCAGAACTAGTGACTGGAACTAAAGACCATGAGCTTGATCCCACCAGGTCAGTCAATCACAGCTCTCCAGCTTCACTCACTTGTTTATGCACCATATTCTGTCAACCAAAAAAAGCGCTTATCTGCTGAAAAATTAGAGATTAATATTATTACATAGTTTTCCTCAATGTGATTGACCGTGCTGGACCTCTGCAGGTGGAAGAAGTTTGAGATTCATGACATCGTTATAGAGTGTGCCAAAGTGTCTCTGGACCCCAAGGAGGCGTCGTGTGAGGAGGGCTATGCGACCATGCCCGGGAACTTCTACCCCCACCCGGAGCTTCGCCCACAAGAGTCTGTCTCCAGCCCCTACACAGACTTCCTCAACAGCTATGGTGAGAACACACCCCCTCCCTCACCTCCCATTGGTGGATAGGAATGTCATAAGTTTGCTTGGTGTTCTCACTGTTCATTGTTCATGTCTAAAATGTGGTGTTTTTTTTTTTTTTACCGAGTCATGTGAATTCTCAGACTATCAATCATCTGAAATGTGTCTAATGTTTGGCTGCCAGACGCATTAGTTGGATTGTAATTATGACTTGTCATGAGGTGATGGTGTTGTTGATAACAATGGTGAATGAATGGAAGATTTAACACATGGATATGGGAGTCAGTGAGTCAGACTGATTGGATTATTTTCCTCTCCTCCCCACAGGAAGCTCCTCTTCAACCCCTTTCTCTACCCCCCACCAGCCACTGGCACCTCCCTTGTCCCTGGCCCCTCTCCCAGGGACACAGTCCTTGTATCGCAGCCCCCAGACATCCAGAAGTCAGGTAACACATAGTCACGCAGCATTTCTGTTGCCCAACATTTCACTGCACTGACCTATAGTAATTGTGTCCGGATTAGTCCCTAGATGGAAACAGGGTTGGTTGGCCTGAGCCTGAGTGGGCAGCCACTGCTATCTGCTGCTTCTCTATTCACTTCTTCTTGTTTTGCAGAGTTTGTTTACACTTGATATATTGGCTGTCAGATGCTGGTTCGTCAATTGTCCCTGATCCCATTGCACCCCCCCCCTCCTGTCCGGGCCTATGAATCACCCCCTTTATTTCAGTGGTGGGAGTGAGTGCTTCAGAGTGAGAGCGGGGGGGGGGGGGGGGGGGGGGGTTGAATCATCGGCGCAGGCGGTGGTGTCAGGCCTTAGAAAGCAGAAAACATGCCCTCACGCCCTGCCACTCTACTGTGGTCTGTCTCAGGGGCTGGTTGCCCTGGCGACACTGTCTGTCCCTCTCTTTGTGAGCCACCAACGCAGGGGGTTCTGGTGTTCAGCCCTCTGGGTCTGTCTGAGGATTCGTTGGTAGGAAACTGAGATCCTGGAAAACACTAGCCTAATTTCCAGATACAATTTTATAGTATACTACATCTGTCATTATCAAACATTTAAGCATAATTATGTGTAATTATCACTTAACCTGTAACATTGAATGTCTTCCTATAGAACTCTAGCTGTGAACTCGACTCCACCTGTGGGGTAAAGGAACTTTGGAGTCCCTCCTCCCTGTGTGGCATGGCCACTCCCCCTTCCTCTAGGGGCATGTCACCCAACCAAGAGCTCTCCCATAGTGCCTCTCACCTCCCAGGCCACCGCGTCCACAGCACATCAGGTGACAAGGGATCATTCAAATATTACAACATAGTCAGGTCCATCATTATTTGTACCCTTGATGAAGAGGACAAAAAATACTACAATAAATAATACAAATACTGAGCTAATTTGTATGCTTTTAAAAAAATTGTTTAACAAGTAATAATAAAAAAGATATGGGTCAATGATTGCCTCCTGCTTTCAGTAATCTAGCACCCTCCCCTTGCAATAAATGGTTTATTCGATTGGAGAACACTTTGGGAGGGATATTAGACCATTCCTCCATACATAATCTTTCAAGATCCTTCATTTGTTCTTATGGACTGCCCTCTTCAATTCAAACCACAGGTTTACAATGAGGCTCAAGTCTGGAGACTGAGATGGCCATTACAAAATGTAGATTTTTTTTTTTTTTGTGGACAATTAACCATTTATTTTGATTAGTGCTTGGGATGATTATCTTGTTGAAAGATTCACTTGCGGCCAAGTGTCATCCTCCTGGCAGAGGCAACCAGGTTTTTGGCTACTTGTTAAGGTCAACAGCATCATGAACTTTACCAAGGCCCCCCCCCAGGACCAATGGTCTAATATCCCTCCCAATGTGTTCTCCAATCTCATAAAAGATTTTAGAAAAAGTCAGTCTTCACCCTCGCAGGGTGTATTGAAAACAGGGGTGCCAATAAGTTTGACCCTTATCTTTTTTTTAAATATTACTTGTCAAACAAAATATTTCTCTGAGCAGTTGTGTTAGCATAAAATATAATTTCCCCCTTTTTTTGCATACAAAATAGCGCAGTATTTATTTTTTGCTCATCTTTATCAGGTCGATAACTAATGGTTCCCTTGACTGGATTAAGTGTTGTGGGATTTATATACACTGCTCAAAAAAATAAAGGGAACACTTAAACAACACAATGTAACCCCAAGTGAATCACACTTCTGTGAAATCAAACTGTCCACTTAGGAAGCAACACTGATTGACAATAAATTTCACATGCTGTTGTGCAAATGGAATAGACAAAAGGTGGAAATTATAGGCAATTAGCAAGACACCCCCAATAAAGGATTGATTCTGCAGGTGGTGACCACTTCTCAGTTCCTATGCTTCCTGGCTGATGTTTTGGTCACTTTTGAATGCTGGCGGTGCTCTCACTCTAGTGGTAGCATGAGACGGAGTCTACAACCCACACAAGTGGCTCAGGTAGTGCAGTTCATCCAGGATGGCACATCAATGCGAGCTGTGGCAAAAAGGTTTGCTGTGTCTGTCAGCGTAGTGTCCAGAGCATGGAGGCGCTACCAGGAGACAGGCCAGTACATCAGGAGACGTGGAGGAGGCCGTAGGAGGGCAACCACCCAGCAGCAGGACCGCTACCTCCGCCTTTGTGCAAGGAGGTGCACTGCCAGCGCCCTGCAAAATGACCTCCAGCAGGCCACAAATGTGCATGTGTCTGCTCAAACGGTCAGAAACAGACTCCATGAGGGTGGTATGAGGGCCCGACGTCCACAGGTGGGGGTTGTGCTTACAGCCCAACACCGTGCAGGACGTTTGGCATTTGCCAGAGAACACCAAGATTGGCAAATTCGCCACTGGCGCCCTGTGCTCTTCACAGATGAAAGCAGGTTCACACTGAGCACATGTGACAGACGTGACAGAGTCTGGAGACGCTGTGGAGAACGTTCTGCTGCCTGCAACATCCTCCAGCATTTTATTTTTTATTTTATTTCACCTTTATTTAACCAGGTAGGCTAGTTGAGAACAAGTTCTCATTTGCAACTGCGACCTGGCCAAGATAAAGCATAGCAGTGTGAACAGACAACACAGAGTTACACATGGAGTAAACAATAGACAAGTCAATAACATGGTAGAAAAAAGAGAATCTATATACAATGTGTGCAAAAGGCATGAGGTAGGCAATAAATCGAATAATTACAATTTAGCAGATTAACACTGGAGTGATAAATCATCAGATGATCATGTTCAAGAAGAGATACTGGTGTGCAGAAAAGTAAAATAAATAAAAGCAGTATGGGGGTGAGGTAGGTAAATTGGGTGGGTAGTTTACAGATGGACTATGTACAGCTGCAGCGATCGGTTAGCTGCTCGGATAGCAGATTTTTAAAGTTGTTGAGGGAGATAAAAGTCTCCAACTTTCAGAGATTTTTGCAATTCGTTCCAGTCGCAGGCAGCAGAGAACTGGAAGGAAAGGCGTCCAAATGAGGTTTTGGCTTTAGGGGTGATCAGTGAGATACACCTGCTGGAGCGCGTGCTACGGGTGGGTGTAGCCATCGTGAACTGAGAAGGCGGCACTTTACCTAGCATAGCCTTGTAGATGACCTGGAGCCAGTGGGTCTGACGACGAACATGTAGCGAGGGCCAGCCGACTAGGGCATACAGGTCGCAGTGGTGGGTCGTATAAGGTGCTTTAGTAACAAAACGGATGGCACTGTGATAAACTGCATCCAGTTTGCTGAGTAGAGTATTGGAAGCTATTTTGTAGATGACATCGCCGAAGTCGAGGATCGGTAGGATAGTCAGTTTTACTAGGGTAAGTTTGGCGGCGTGAGTGAAGGAGGCTTTGTTCCGGAATAGAAAGCCGACTCTAGATTTGATTTTGGATTGGAGATGTTTGATATGAGTCTGGAAGGAGAGTTTGCAGTCTAGCCACACACCTAGGTACTTATAGATGTCCACATATTCTAGGTCGGAACCGTCCAGGGTGGTGATGCTAGTCGGGCGTGCGGGTGCAGGCAGCGAGCGGTTGAAAAGCATGCATTTGGTTTTACTAGCGCTTAAGAGCAGTTGGAGGCCACGGAAGGAGTGTTGTATGGCATTGAAGCTCGTTTGGAGGTTAGATAGCACAGTGTCCAGGGAAGGGCCGGAAGTATACAGAATGGTGTCGTCTGCGTAGAGGTGGATCAGGGAATCGCCCGCATCAAGAGCAACATCATTGATGTATACAGAGAAAAGAGTCGGCCCGAGAATTGAACCCTGTGGTACCCCCATAGAGACTGCCAGAGGACCGGACAACATGCCCTCCGATTTGACACACTGAACTCTGTCTGCAAAGTAGTTGGTGAACCAGGCAAGGCAGTCATTAGAAAAAACCGAGGCTATTGAGTCTGCCGATAAGAATATGGTGATTGACAGAGTCGAAAGCCTTGGCCAGGTCGATGAAGACGGCTGCACAGTAATGTCTTTTATCGATGGCGGTTATGATATCGTTTAGTACCTTGTGCGTGGCTGAGGTGCACCCGTGACCGGCTCGGAAACCGGATTGCACAGCGGAGAAGGTACGGTGGGATTCGAGATGGTCAGTGATCTGTTTGTTGACTTGGCTTTCGAAGACCTTAGCTAGGCAGGGCAGGATGGATATAGGTCTGTAACAGTTTGGGTCCAGGGTGTCTCCCCCTTTGAAGAGGGGGATGACAGCGGCAGCTTTCCAATCCTTGGGGATCTCAGATGATACGAAGGAGATGTTGAACAGGCTGGTAATAGGGGGTGCGACAATGGCGGCGGACAGTTTCAGAAATAGGGGGTCCAGATTGTCAAGCCCAGCTGATTTGTATGGGTCCAGGTTTTCCAGCTCTTTCAGAACATCTGCTATCTGGATATGGGTAAAGGAGAAGCTGGGGAGGCTTGGGCGAGTAGCAGCGGGGGGGGTGGGGCTGTTGGCCAAGGTTGGTGTCGCCAGGTGGAAGGCATGGCCAGCCATTGAGAAATGTTTGTTGAAGTTTTCGATTATCACGGACTTATCAGTGGTGACCGTGTTATCTAGCTTCAGTGCAGTGGGCAGCTGGGAGGAGGTGCTCTTGTTTTCCATGGACTTTACAGTATCCCAGAACGTTTTGGAGTTAGAGCTACAGGATGCAAATTTCTGCTTGAAAAAGCTGGCCTTTGCTTTCCTGACTGACTGCGTGTATTGGTTCCTGACTTCCCTGAACAGTTGCATATCACGGGGGCTCTTCGATGCTATTGCAGTTCGCCACAGGATGTTTTTGTGCTGGTCGAGGGCAGTCAGGTCTGGAGTGAACCAAGGGCTATATCTGTTCTTGGTTCTGCATTTTTTGAACGGAGCATGCTTGTCTAATATGGTGAGGAAGTAACTTTTAAAGAATGACCAGGCATCCTCAACTGACGGGATGAGGTCAATATCCTTCCAGGGTACCCGGGCCAGGTCGATTAGAAAGGCCTGCTCGCAGAAGTGTTTCAGGGAACGTTTGACAGTGATGAGGGGTGGTCGTTTGACCGTGGACCCGTGGCGGATACAGGCAATGAGGCAGTGATCGCTGAGATCTTGATTGAAGACAGCAGAGGTGTATTTGGAGGGCAAGTTGGTCAGGATAATGTCTATTAGGGTGCCCATGTTTACGGATTTAGGGTTGTACCTGGTGGGTTCCTTGATGATTTGTGTGAGATTGAGGGCATCAAGCTTAGATTGTAGGACTGCCGGGGTGTTAAGCATATCCCAGTTTAGGTCACCTAACAGAACAAACTCTGAAGCTAGATGGGGAGCGATCAATTCACAGATGGTGTCCAGGGCACAGCTGGGAGCTGAGGGGGGTCGGTAGCAGGCGGCAACAGTGAGAGACTTATTTCTGGAGAGATTAATTTTTAAAATTAGAAGTTCGAACTGTTTGGGCATAGACTTGGAAAGTATGACAGAACTTTGCAGGCTATCTCTGCAGTAGATTGCAACTCCTCCCCCTTTGGCAGTTCTATCTTGACGGAAAGTGTTATAGTTGGGTATGGAAATCTCAGAGTTTTTGGTGGCCTTCCTAAGCCAGGATTCAGACACGGCAAGGACATCAGGGTTGGCAGAGTGTGCTAAAGCGGTGAGTAAGGCAAACTTGGGGAGGAGGCTTCTGATGTTGACATGCATGAGGCCAAGGCTTTTTCGATCACAGAAGTCAACAAATGAGGGTGACTGGGGACATGCAGGGCCTGGGTTTACCTCCACATCACCCGAGGAACAGATTAGTAGTATGATGAGGGTGCGGCTAAAGGCTATCAAAACTGGTCGCCTAGAGCGTTGGGGACAAGGAATAAAAGGAGCAGATTTATGGGCGTGGTAGAATAGATTCTGGGCATAATGTGCAGACCAGGGTATGGTGGGGCACGGGTACAGCGGAGGCAAGCCCAGGCACTGGGTGAGGATAAGAGAGGTTGTATCTCTGGACATGCTGGTCTCAATGGGTGAGGTCACCGCATGTGTGGGGGGTGGGACAAAGGAGGTATCAGAGGTACGGAGAGTGGAACTACGGGGTCCATTGCAAACCAAAACAATGATAACTAGCCTGAACAACAGTATGCAAGGCATATTGATATTTGAGAGAGACATACAATAAGGCATAAAGTGATTGCAGGTCATGATTGGGAGAGCTAGCTAAAAACAACAGGTGAGATAACAGCAGCTAGTCAGCTAACACAGCAACAGAAGGTAAAAATGGCGACGACTGGGCAGAGAGGGTCGGATTAACTACACACAGATCCTGAGTTAAAGCACAGAGCCGACAGATAAAACACAAATAAACAGAATGGAGTACCGTGAATTAATGGACAGTCAAGCAGGCATCAGCTATGTAGCCAAGTGATCATAGTGTCCAGGGGGCAGCCGTAGATGGAGTAGTGAGGCCTCCACTAAGCTAGCACGCGTTTAAAGTTAGTAGCCCGGGGGGGTGGTCTGCTCAGACGGAGGGGGTCTGCTCAGACGGAGGCCGGTTGAGGGCACCGGTTGAGGGCACGTCTGCAAACCAGACGTGGTCGTGTCGACAGAGAATCCAAGCCGGATAGCGATGGCGAAAGAGAGGTTGTGAATTGTGTTTGCTAACTGGTGCTAGCTTCCTGGCTGCGCTAGCTGCAAGATAAGCTAGCAGTTAGCAGACCGGGGCAGGCAAGTTAGCCTTTGGGGGACGTCGCGATGGGGGGGAAGTCTGTTTTTGCCTCTTCGTGCGGTGACGTCGATAGACCAGTCGTGGAATTAGTAGGGTTCCAGGTAGCTCTAGGTAGCTAACAGGCCTAGTAGGTTAGCAGAATGGGCCTTCAGCGGGCGTCACGCCTGAGGGGCCTGTTGGAGTTCCCGGGCAGATTATGTCGGTATTCCAGTCATAGAGGATAGGCGGGGTTCCGTGCTCCGTACCGGCAGTAAATGGGTCCGGGTCTTGTAGCCCAGGAGTGGGCTTCAGTGGTAGCACAGGAGCCCTAGCCAATTAGCTTCAGGCTAATTGGTGCCTGCTCCGGTGCCTGCTCCGGGATGGAAACGCTAGCCAGGAGTGGTCACCCGGGATTGTGGTTAGCTAGTTGCGAAGATCCAGATGAAAATGTTCAGAGTTTGCGGTAGGAATCTGGGGATATGGAGAGAAATAGGTCCGTTATGCTCTGGTTTTAGTCACGTTGTTCGAACTAGCGAGAGCTTTCCGAGCTAAAGGTTAGCTGATGACCGCTAGCAATGGTTTGCTAACTGATAGCTAGTAGGCAGTTAGCTGGCTATCTTCAGTAGATGGATTCCAGATCAGAAGTAAATAGAAATACTTTAGAAAAAAGCAGATCCACGCCACATTGGGTGAGGCGGGTTGCAGGAGAGTATTTAGAAGTTGAGGTTTAAGAAAGTATTTTTAAAAGATATGCGAAGAAAAAGATGTAAAAAGATATATACAAGGGACACGGGACACGACAGGACAAAGACGTCTACACTGCTACGCCGTCTTGGAAGATGACCGGTTTGGCGACGGTTTGGCGACGGGTCAGTCATGGTGTGGGGTGGCATTTCTTTGTGGGGCAGCACAGCCCTCCATGTGCTCGCCAGAGGTAGCCTGACTGCCAATAGGTACCGAGAGGAGATCCTCAGACCCCTTGTGAGACCATATGCTGACACATGCACATTTGTGGCCTGCTGGAGGTCATTTTGCAGGGCTCTGGCAGTGCACCTCCTTGCACAAAGGTGGAGGTAGCGGTCCTGCTGCTGGGTTGTTGGCCTCCTCCACGTCTCCTGATGTACTGGCCTGTCTCCTGGTAGTGCCTCCATGCTCTGGACACTACGCTGACAGACACAGCAAACCTTTTTGCCACAGCTCGCATTGATGTGCCATCCTGGATGAACTGCACTACCTGAGCCACTTGTGTGGGTTGTAGACTCCGTCTCATGCTACCACTAGAGTGAGAGCACCGCCAGCATTCAAAAGTGACCAAAACATCAGCCAGGAAGCATAGGAACTGAGAAGTGCTCTCTGGTCACCACCTGCAGAATCACTCCATTTTTGGGGGTGTCTTGCTAATTGCCTATAATTTCCACCTTTTGTCTATTCCATTTGCACAACAGCATGTGGAATTTATTGTCAATCAGTGTTGCTTCCTAAGTGGACAGTTTGATTTCACAGAAGTGTGATTCACTTGGAGTTACATTGTGTTGTTTAAGTGTTCCCTTTATTTTTTTGAGCAGTGTAGATTGAATAAACAATATTGATTTGTATGATATAACATGCTGTAGAAAATGATCCCAACATGTGTCTTTACACCTTTTATACTGTGACGTACGATCTGTCTTCAACTTTTCTGCGTACACTATTTGTATTGATTAAGGATCCCCATTAGTTCCTGCCAAGGCAGCACCTACTCTTCCTGGGATCCTGCAACGTTAAGGCAGTTAAACAGTTTAAAGTATTATGACATTTCATAACACTTTACCCAATACATTTAATGTGTTCCCTCAGGCCACTACTATAGGGTGGCAGGTAGCCTAGTGGTTAGAGCTTTGGACTAGTAACCGAAAGGTTGCAAGATCGAATCCCCAAGCTGACAAGGTAAAAATCTGTCGTTCTGCCCCTGAACAACGCAGTTAACCCACTGTTCCTCGGCCGTCATTGAAAATAAGAATTTGTTCTTCTCTGACTTGCCTAGTTAAATAAAGGTAAAATAAAATACTCCATGATCACATATTTACAATACAACATCCGTGTGTGTCCACAGTCTTGCTTTTCCATAAGGTGTATTTTTATGTTTAAAAAAAATCTGATTCTACTGCTTGCATCAGTTACCTGATGTGGAATAGAGTTCCATGTAGTCATGGCTCTGTAGTACAGTGTGCCTCCCATAGTCTGTTCTGGATTTGGGGATTATGAAGAGACCTCTGGTGTGCATGGGTGTCTGAGCTGTGTGCTAGTAGTTTAAACAGACACCTCGGTGCACTTCTTACAAAAACAAGTAGTGATAAAGTTCATCTCTCTGCCACTTTGAGCCATGAGAGATTTAAATGCATAGTATTGTTAGCTTTCCGTGTATATTTAAGGGCAAGCCGTGCTACCCTGTTCTGAGCCAATTGTAATTTTCTGAGGTCCCTCTTTGTGGCACCTGACCACACGACTGAACAGTATTCCAGGTGTGACACAACTAGAGCCTGTTAAAAAGGCAGAGCAGCGCTTGATAATGGACAGACTTCTCCCCATCTCAGGTACTGTTGTATCAACATGTTTTGACCATGACAGTACACAATCCAGGGTTACTCAAGTGGTTGTCACCTCATCTTGCTCAATTTCCAAATTATTTATTACAAGATTGTTGTGGTTTAGTGAATGATTTGTCCCAAATACAATGCTTTTAGTTTTTTAAATATTTAGGTTGAACTTATTCCTTGTCACTCATTCTAAAACTAACTGCAGCTCTTAAGTGTTGCAGTGATTTCACTCGCTGTAGTAGCTGATGTGCATAGTGTAGTAATTGACATACGTAGACACACTGGCTTTACTCAATGCCAATGGTATGTATTTAGTTTAAGTTTGAAAAAAGTAAGGGGCCTAGACAGCTGCCCTGGGGAATTCCATTTAAAAAAAAAATAATAATAATAAAAATTGCATGCCCTCTGAAAACTGGCTCTAACTTTGTGATATTAATATTCTGACACTGACAGTATGTAGACTTATTCAGGGAAAGTCACGGATGGAGGGGAACTTAAAAAATGACGGTGTAAAAAAAAAAAAGATATTAATGAGCAGTGACAATGACTGCTTTAGCAGTTCTAGTGTTAATCCTACATGACATTTTGGTTGTTATTTTCTCCTAATTGCTGGGTTCTGTCAGCAGGTGGCAAAGGCACGCCTGCCTCCAGCACTCCTGCCACCTCCTCCCCACCCCACACCCCCTCTGATTTCCCTATCATCCCCCTGCTCTCCAACACCACCAGTCCACCACAGAAGGTACAATATGACATCAATTCCCACAATGGGCATTCTGGCCTTTTGTAGTGTAGTAAGTAGAGAACTTGGGAGGACTTCCTTGTTAAATTAACTTGCGAATAACACAACTGTTCACTTTCAGGATGGTCACCCTGTAGAAGCAGCCAAACACAGCCTGGTGAGGCAGGAACCAATCAGAGATCCTGAAAAAGGGGGAGAAGTCATCAACAGAGGTCTGTGATCATGAAAAAAATGTGAAAATGGATATTACAATTTGTATGCTTTTTAAAGTCCTTGGTTTTTAAACATTGTCAGTCCATGTTCTCTGTTTTACATAAAACAATGTTAATTGGTTGTCTTTTGCATACTAGATGTAGGTGGTGGTGAGATCGTTTCCATGACGCTGTCAGTCTTTATGAAGGAGCATGAGCTTCAGCAGAGGACCGAGAGGGAAGAGAGTGAGTACAAGGATTGAGAATCAGTGAGCTGGTCTAAATGAGGTTGACATAACATTTCAATTAAATGAGAGTGAACCATATACACTACATTACCAAAAGTATGTGGACACCTGCTCGTCGACCATCTCATTCCAAAATCATGGGCATTGATATGGACATGCCCCCCCCCCCCCCCCCCCCCCCCCTTTGCTGCTATAACAGCCTCCACTCTTTTGGGAAGGCTTTCCACTAGATGTTTGGACATTGCTGCGGGGACTTACTTCCATTCAGCCATGAGCATTCGTGAGGTCGGGCACTGATATTAGGCCTGGCTTGCAGTCAGCGTTCCAATTCATGATGGGGCCACCCTGTAGAAGCAGCCACGGTCAGGGCTCTGTGCAGGCCAGTCAAGTTCTTCCACACCAAACTCGACAAACCATTTCTGTATGGAACTTGCTTTGTGCACAGGGGAATTGTCATACTGAAACAGGAAAGAACCTTCCCCAGACTTTTGCCACCAAGTTGCTCCATAGTCTAATCTTCTAGAATGTCATTGTGTGCTGTAGCTTTAAGATTTCTCTTTACAGGAACTAAGGGGCCTGAAAAACAGCCCCAGACCATTATTCCTCCTCCACCAAACTTGACAGTTGGTACTATGCATTGGGGAAGGTAGCGTTCTCCTGGCATCTGCCAAACCCAGATTTGTCTGTCGGACTGCCAGATGGTGAACCGTGATTCAACACTCCAGAGAATGTGTTTCCACTGCTCCAGAGTCCAAGCTTTACACCACTCCAGCTGACGCTTTGCATTGCACATGGTTATCTTAGGCTTGTGTGTGTCTGCTCGGCCATGGAAACCCATCTCATAAAGCTCCCAACAAACAGTTCTTGTGCTGACGTTTCTTCCAGAGGCCGTTTGTAACTCGGTGTGTGTTGCAACCAAGGACAGACCATTTTTACACGCTTCAGCACTCGGCGGTCCTGTTCTGTGAGCTTGTGTGGCCAATCACTTCGTGGCTGAGCCGTTGTTTCCACTTCACAATAACAGAACTTAGTTGACCAGGGCAGCTCTAGCAGGGCAGAAATTTGACAACTGACCTGTTGGAAATGTGGCATCCTATGACGGTGCCACGTTGAAACTCACAAAGCTCTTCAGTGAGGCCATTCTATTGCCAATGTTTGTCTCTGGAGATTGCGCGCCTGTGTGCTCAATTTTTATTTTTATATACACCTGTCAGTAACGAGTGTGGCTGAACTAGCCGAATTCACTCATTTGAAGCGGTGTCCATATACTTTTGTGTGTGTACATTTCATAGAAATAGTCACCAATGACTCAAAAGCCTGTTCCACTACAAGCCTCATGTCTCCCGTTTTACTTCTCCAAAAACTCACCAGCTGCCATCTCAGAGGAGCTCCTGAAAATCACGGAGGACAAGCGGGACTTGGCCGGCCTAAGGGGCTTTGATTCCCTGTTCTACCGCACCACCGAGACCCTGACAGGTACCCAGGAGAAGCCCCTGCTCAACCCCCCACTGGGCGGCCCCGTGCCGCCCCGGGACCCCCACAATGCTGTGTCGACCTCAGACAATGCACTGGAGAATACCCAGGGGGCTATTGGTGGAGATGGAGACAGTAGTAGGGGCTCGGCCCTGGACCAGTCCTGGTCTATTGAACCTGTGTGTTCTTTCAGCCCCATCCAACACCATCTCCACCAGAGCCTCTCTGCCCTGGAGGACGAGGTGGCCAAGTTCGGTGGCCTTTTCTCGCCAAGCCGCCCAATGAAGAACCCCTCCCTGCCCTATGAGGCCCTGTTTGACCTGGCTCTGCCCCGGGCTGCATCCCTCTTCGTTGGGAGGAGGACGTCGGAAGCCCGGGGCAGAGCTGCCCTGGAGAGGCTGTGCCAGCGGCAGGAGGGACTGGAGGACAGGGAGGAGGAGGGCGAGGGGATGGTGTCTGCTTCCCCCCTGGAGGTGCTAGATCACCTTGTTCAGCAGGGCAGCGACACCCACGACAAGGTGCTCAAGAGGTGAGGGGGCCAGCTTTTACTATCTATCAGGTCACAACTGTCTGATCAACTTTATGCCAATCAGTCTCTATCAAAACCATTAATAATGGGTTGCCTTAGTACCTAGTCCAAGAACATGGGTTTCTGTGTGCTGTATGTGCTGGAGGCAAGGGGAAGACCGAGTGTATGTGATGTGAACCTCACTGTGTGGAATTGGGCTGGGTTCTTTCCAGTCCATTGCCCTAGCCCACAGGAAATGCTTAGTGGAGAACTACAGGCATTGTCTGACACTCTCCACTCCCCTCCTGCACGCACGCACGCACACACACACACACACACACACACACACACACACACACACACACACACACACACACACCGTCCTCGCTCCTAAGCCAATAATACAACAGCAGAGTTGGCGTTCTGTGCAGAACTATCTGGCTTTGCACGCTTCCCCCCACCTCTTTAGTATCTTCTCCAAAGATGAATGGCAGGCCATGCCCTGTTTGAGGGATGTAACTCACTGGGACAGAGGGCCTACACACACAAAAGTGTGTCTCCAAGCCCAGATGGGTCGAGAAGGCCGGGATCTACCATTCAGGTCTTTTATATGGGTTCTGATGTACTGTCCCAATGCTGCCCCTGTTGAGCTGCCCCTGTTTTTTTTTTTCTCTTACAGATTACCTTTGCCAAGCAAGTCAGCTGACTGGACACATTTTGGAGGTAAAGAACCAGCACCAGAGCACTGCAGGAACACTGGACTAGCAACAGGGGAGCGCTGAAAGCTTTTAGCTTAATTAGGCCTCATGATGTGTTTACCATACAATGTAGTTTTCCTACATCATACAGAAACAGAGGGCATTTTACAATATGCTCACACTTTTCTGCCATTGAAATCCTTTGGTGGGCTTCTGAAGCGTTTATTTTATTATTATACATTTTTGGGATGGAAACGCCTTCAGTAAACTTAAACAACTTAAACCTGATATAAAGTATGTAGAAAAGATAATGGATCACCAAAGTAAAATCTGGACAATCATGGAGAATTTTAAAATAAAATAATCCAAAAACACGACATCCAGCTAAGCCCCTTTTTGATCCAGGAAAAAACCTGGACTCATTAAGTACCTTGGAGGTAGAATAGCAATAATAAAGACAAGCAGAGTTCACATGATCCTAGATGCTATATGAGAATCAGATCCTCTCTGGATGGGTACAAGGGGCTCTGTCTTAACCATCTCTAGCTGCTGAGCACTGTATAACAGCCTTGTCTGGGCCAAAACTCCCTCTCTGCTTGCCAAATATTGGAATTGAATAAGATCCCCCGGTTATACAACGTATAGAAGTAATGTATAAGTGATTGTGAAGCCAACTCCACCAAGAGCTTATGTAAGCTCCCGGAGCCGGTATATTTTATGTACACCTACTCAGTTCCCTCTTTCCTCTGTTAGTTTGACTACATAGAGTGCACTAGTCATACAGCTTTCATTCATTAATAAAAGATTATGAATAATCAATGTTCAAGATATTTTAGCCCAGAATAGCATTAGAGATGGAACTGTGAGTAGGAATAATCAGAAATAAGGTCAGAAATACAATCAAGCAACTCAATATTAGGTGTTCTTAATGTTTGGTACACTCTGTGTAAATACAGTCTATCCTGATTTATCTGTCTATGACCACACCATTTTCCTGGTCATTAACCCTGTCCTCCCTGCCCCAGGCTCTGCTCCGCTGGACGAGCTGCACACGTTGCGTAGCCAGCTGCTCCTGCTGCACAGCCAGCTGCTGTACGAGCGCTACAAGAGGGAGCAGCACGCCGTCCGCAACCGACGACTACTGCGACGCGTCATCAGCGCCACTGCACTGGAAGAGCAGAACAACGCTATGGTAAGAACGCTCCTCCCTTCCCTGGATTTGTCCCATAGCTTCTCAGAACCAGCTCAAATCTGTTTGGAGATCCCAACCACCCTAACTGTGAAAGCGGTTATCATTCAAAGAAGCAGGAGCCTGCTCTTGACCCATTTCACTCGCTGACTTTGTTATACTCACTCACACATGCATGTGAGGGTTCAGTAGAGTATTGTAGGTTTTCCTCTGTGTTGCATATGGTAGGGGGGGGGGACGGGACATGTTTTATTAAATCATATGACATTGTAGATTACTTCAGAAACTGAGTGGTGTGTCATCCTGGCTCCCTGTTTCGTGTGTCCGCCTGAAGAAGGACCAGCTGGACCTGCAGAGTGTGGACGTGGTGACTCTGAAGGAGAGTCTGCAGGTGGAGCAGCAGCGCTGCAGACAGCTGTGGGATGACAGAGAGACCGTGGTCACCAGACTACACAGCCAGGTCCGCCAGCTACAGCAAGGCCGGGACGACTACTACACCAAGAACCAGGAACTGCAGGTAGACGCATGACCACATTTACACACACACACAGAATACCGTATATCATATCTTCCATGCACTGTGTTGAATTCTCTCTGCTCTGGAATGTCCTCTCCAGAGTCAGTTGAATGAGTATCAGAAGAAGATGACTGACCTGGAGGCAGACCTACAGAGAGCCAACAACAAGGTGTGTCACACAGGGCACCTTCTCAACCAGATGACCATCAAGGTGAGGCACCTCACCTTGCTCTGCGCTGTAAAGTATCAGTCAGCTGCTTTATGTGCATAGATTAAAGGACTAAGAAGCTTGTTTTTTGTTTCCATAAATCAACCAAACAGAGGGCTTTGTGGGTGTTTGTCTCTTCTGATTGGTTATGTGTGTTCTTCAGCTGAGCACCAGTGAGAGCACCCAGCAGCAGATGAGTTTCTTGAACAAGCAGCTGCTGCTCCTGGGGGAGGCCCACAAGCTGGATGTACTGCAGCAGCAGCATACGGGCTCAGACAACACCAAGGTAGGGGGGGCCACAGACGGGGGGAAAAATAACCGACTCGATAGCATGTGTAGAATCTGAATCAGTGAAAAGTTGCTATGGATTTCTCTTTCTGTAACCACCATGAGAGAATACCCGTCTTCCATATTGTGTTCCATTGTCGTAAAAGTTGTCTGAGGCCTGTTCCCATACGTATGTATTTGGAAAAGAACAACAACCTACAGATACCAGACAATACCAAACTAGTTTGCTGTCCCCTGTCGCCCCCACGCCACCACCATCTCTCTATCCCTGCAGGAGGCCCAGATGGTGCAGGCGTCCTGGGGGAAGGAGGTTGAGAGGCTGAGGCAGAGCCTGCTGCAGCAGGGCCAGAAGCTGGAGGCAGCGCAGCAGAGGGTGGGCGAGCTGGAGACTCAGCTCACCAAGAAGGAACACCTCATCGAGGAGCAGAAGAAGTTCCTGGAGGATGTCAAGGGCCAGGCCAAGTATGTGCGCTCTGGGTTTAAAGGTGGAAAAGGCCTCAGACTTATTTGGATCAAAGCAGTTGGATTGTGTTTTTCTGTACAAATATATGTGTTAGCATAGCAGCTTGTCTCTGTAAGCGTGTGATATGAACATATCTGTCTGTGCAGGGGTGAGCTGCAGGCGTCAGAGAGCAGGTACCAGGCCCAGAGGAGAGCGACGCAGCTCCTGCAAACGGAGCTGCTGCACCTCTATAGCAGGCTAGAGATGGAGGGTCATGCCTGCCTTACCACAGCCTCAGCAGCAGGGGGCAGCAGTACCGATCCTGGCCCTCCTATAGACTCTAGGTGAGATGGCAGTCAAACTGTTAAAGTTACATTTTCTTACTTTATTACTGTGAATGCACATGCAGAAATGTGTTTGTGCCATTGGAAGCCAAATGTATATTAAAGTAATCACCCATGTTTTCCTCTGTTGCTATGGTAATGGCAGTATCATGGAACCAGATGGACCTGTCACATTGGGGACCAATGAGTGGTCTGATGACAGCAGAACATCTCAGTCCCCACGGGGCAACGGCAGCACTTTATTGCCAGGGCAACCAAAGGCGAACAACCCACCCAAAGCGTCCCCTGTCAACTCCGCCAGCAGCACCCAGGACATCCCCCCGCCTCTCCTTGTGGAGCCCTCTTTTTTCTGTCCCCATGCTCCCCTGGCCACCCCGCTGCCCCCTGACGCCGCCCCCCTCACCGTTGGCTCCTACCCCAGCGCCAACAGCTTCCTGGGCATGAGGGCGCGGGAGCTGTTCCGGAACAAGAGCGAAAGCCAGTGTGACGAGGAGCCCCCCCACCTGGCCGGCCTTTCACAGGGCCTGAAGACTGAGCTGTGTGTGGAGCCCTTATTTCCCCCACTGGGGAATGCTCTGACATGTCCTGTCTCTGTCCCTACCCTTGCCCCTGTCCCTGCCCCTACCCTTGCCACTGTCCCTGACTCTATAGTAGGGGCCCCTCTCACTGTGCCTGCCAAGGAGCACCCGCCTGAAACCAGGCAAAGGGCTATCAAGCAGGAGAGTCCTAGGAGGAAAATGGGAGGAGCAAGGGGAGGGGAAGCGGCAGCGGCCAGCGCAGCACAACCCAAACAGCAATTTAGGATTATGGACTACAACGAAACACAACAAGAGCACAGTTAAAGAGACACCAAACTGAGAGAGAAGAGGTTGTCTGGAGCAAGAGCTACAAGCAGTAGAACCATAAGAGTTGAAGACAAAGCTCTGTTAAATTCAGTGTTATCCCATTCCCTCAAGTGGACAACAGGATTTGAACCACTGATTGATTTAATCCCAGATTTAAAGATGGGAATGAAGGTTTAAATAAGGTCATTTAACAATCTACCAGCAGAGACCACATTATATATCTGGTCTGATTGCAGTTATACTTAGACATTTATATACTTAGACATTTGGGAGTTATATTTTCAGGAAACAATTTCATATAAATAGAGACCCTATTTCCAAATTTGTTTGAAGTTATAAGAATATGCCATATTGGGTCCAAAACAAGTTAGACAAGTATAAAACACTAAAAGTATGAGAGGGCCTTTTCATTAGTCTTGTAGGGTGTGAGAAAGGGAAGTTTATGAAAGCCTGGTTTTGGTTGGCTCTTGTCTTGAGCACCTGTACTGATGTTGTATGAGGGAGGGGGGTTGGGGTGGTGTGATCCTCAAGGCTTGGGGAGTAGCTGTGCCAAGTATGACATTGTTGTCAATGATTCCAACTCCTCTGCTATGCTTGGGAAGGAACCTGGGAGTTTGACTGTTTTCATTGTAGATAAAATATAGGAGGAGGATTGCTTTTTTCCATGCTGGTTTCATTATGTTCCTGACAGAAATGACCTTTAGTATGCGTTGAAGAGGGAGAGTGTGTATGCATGCAAGTGTATGTTTAAGTCATGTTTCAATCATTTAGAAATGCTTTTTTTATGAGTAGTGACAAATATGATACTTAAAGTACTTGTAACTTTCTGCAACTAATGTTGCTCATGATAACCACTTGTTATGTTAGTTTTGACATCATTTGCATTACATCAACCTGTGTGAAGCAGTATTTTCTGTTCGAGTTCACTAACCGAAAGTGAACAGAAAGACAGTGCCAAACATTTACCAGATATTGAATACAACCATTTCAAAATGACTCATTGACCTCACCAAGTGCTCCTATTCTAGTTCGGTATCTGGATGTCTCTCCAAAAGGGCTGATTGCTGTATAAAAGGTTTGCATGTGTCCTCTTGTCATAGCTACAGTGAGTCTGAAAAGAAAAGAAAAAACAAGTCTCTGCCAATTGATTCTTATTGGTCCTACTGACCTATGACAGTCAGAATTGCCTCTTTCTTTTGGGTTCTTCCATGTGTTTAAATGGTCATAAATCCTGTTGTCCACTGAACTTCAGCTGTTATTCCCTCTGCCTTGCTATCTAAAGCATGTTCAACAATCCACTTTAATGCCAACAGTATAGTAGTAGGAACTACAACAAACCCAAGATAGAAGGTACAATCAAGCGTGGACTGAATGGAAAGCTTGAACTGGGATTCCTTTTGGAGCTGGAGATTTTGAAAAAAGGCAAAAAAAACAAAGTTCTTAAAAGCAGTTGCTTGTGTTTAACTGTGAACAATAAAAATCGTCTTCAATGTTTTGCACTACAGATCCTCTGAATGTTTTTCATTTTCTATAGTCACACAACTCGACTTCAAGGCTCAAACAGACCCCTAAACAATTTTCTGTCTCATTCCCCACTAGAGAGCACTGTTGTTCTAAATACTCAGCCTCTTCCTGCAGTGGTTCAATCAACAGGTACGCCAGTCTGGTAGATTGGAGCGAACAAGTACATAGACAATTATTTTTAAGGTCAAATACTGTCAGTGGGAGCTACAGAATGTATTTGTGTAAATACTATATATATGTGCAATTATGTTATCTGTTGCATTATTACTTGTCAAATATATGAAATGGCTAGTGGTACAAAAAGACACAGCATAGAATGTAATAGTCATGTATCAGACTAGCTCAATCCTAACACTTCAACCTTGCTGAAATATACTGATCAAAAATATAAAGGCAACGTGCAACTTTTCAAATATTTCTTTACTGGGTTACAGTTCATTTGAGAAAATCAGTCAATTGAAATACAATTTATTAGGCCCTAATCAATTGAGTTCAAATGACTGGGAATCCTGACACTTTAAAAGAAAGTGTCAGGAGTGTCAGGGTCTCATCACGGTATTTTTGTGCATTCAAATTGCCATTGATTAAAAACACAATTGTGTTTGTGCGTAGCTTATGCCTGCCCATACATAACCCTACCGCCACCATGGGGCACTCTGTTCACAACTTTGACATCAGCAAACCGCTCGAACACATGAAGATGTACACATGGTCTGCGGTTGTGGGGCCGTTTGGAAGTACTGCCAAAATCTCTAAAATGATGGCGGTGGCTTATGGTAGAGAAATTAACATTAAATTATCTGGCAACAGCTCTGGTGGACATTCTTGCAGGCAGCATGCCAATTGCACATTCCCTCAACTTGAGACATCTGTGGCTTTGTGTTGTGTAATGAAACTGCACATTTTAGAGTGGCCTTTAATTGTACCCAGCACAAGGTGCATCTGTGATCATGCTTTTTAATCAGCTTCTTCTTATGCCACACCTGTGCGGTGGATGGATTATCTTGGCAAAGTAGAAATGTTCACTAACAGGGATGTAAACAAATTTGTTCACAAAATGTAAGAGAAATAAGCTTTTTGTGTGTATGGAACATTTCTGGGATCTTTTATTTCATTTTGTTGCATTTATATTTTTGTTCAGGGTAGTCTGCCCATTCTGACCTTTTCCTAAGCATCAAATAGTTCTAAATTCCTCTCCTTCCTATTACCTAAAACTGTTTTTTGTAGTACATTTCTAATCCATGTATGAATATATTGGGCAAAGCCATAAAATGAATAGTGACCGTTTTATGCAGATATTGTGTCGTCGACAATGCTTAGTTCCCTGGGTTAATACTACTTGGTTCTATATCAGTTTGTGAAAGGAAAGGAATCATTGTGGGTATAACTGAGCAAGTATGATTAGTTTATCAAACAAGTTCCTATGTATTTCATGAGTGAGTAAAAAAAAAAGGTGGTATGATTAATTCACCAGTCCTCCACGGGGTCAGGGAAATTGATGCAGGATAATTGGGCACAGAGGGAATCCTTGGCAATTTGTGATTTCAAATTTATTGAGAAATTCGATGTCAGTGCAAATGTGAAATTGCTCCTCAATGTTCTCATAGATTCCATGAACATTTTAATATAAATCTAAAGTATTTCCAGCAAAGGGATTTTTCTCTCTTTGCCAACTTAAAATGAAGCCCTGTGAAAATGATCTGAATGAGGAAAAGAGTTGCAGAGAGGCTATGCAAAGTTAGAATTGGGCTCTAAGGAGAATGTCTATCTCTTGCCAACAGTAAAGCCCTGTGGATAATATTTTTTTTAGAGACAAAAATAGTAAAGTTTAAATTATTTCATAACAATTTTCAGAAATACACCTGTAATGCAGAGTATTACTTTGCTACATTGATTCTTACACAGTTACATTTTAGTTATTTAGCAGACACTCTTATCCAGAATGACTTTCAAGAGCAATTAGGGTTAAGTGCCTTGCTGAAGGGTACAAAATGAGTTTTTTCCGCTAGTCAGCTCGGGGATTGTAACCAGCGACCTTTCGGTTTCTGGCCCAACGCACTTAACCGCTAGGCTACCTGCCACCCTTAATTTCCAAACCTCCATTATACACTACATTACAGATTTTTCTAAATAAGTTAATACAGGGATGCTAGTTTAAGCAACAGAAAATATTTATGTATAAAATTGCAAGCAGACATAGTTGCATTTACACGGGAAGCACAATTCTTATATTTTTTCCACTAGTTGGTATTTTTTCATATCAGATCTTTTTCAGAGCTGATCTGATTGGTCAAAATACCAATTAGTGAAAAAAATATCAGAATGGGCTGCCTTGTGTAAATGCAGCCCATCAATCTATAAATACAGGCGGACACATCTCTCTCTTTTACAGCAACTATCTCCTGAATAATATCCACATTTTTAATGAACAGGAGCATCTGTTACATTCATGTGGCCAGTAAAGTTTTTAACTTTTCAATACTTAATGTCCTCCTTTTCCTAATAATATCATAATGACATATTTAATGACCAGGAAATATTCTTTGAAGTTGCCCAGAAGAAGGGTTTCCTCAAGTAAGACTTTGTTTGAAAGTCTATAGGCACTTGACAACATTCTATCCTATTAATATAATGAGTTTGAAATTGTTCTTTCTGTCAATTGCATTGGACATCAAACTCAAAGTTTTGTTAATTCAAAATTATTGCAATAATCTACATGAATTGAAATCTAATTTAGAGACAGAAAATACCGTGCAGCTGTTAAGTATCATGATTTGAATTTGATAAGAATTTATAGGAGAAATATTAAGATAAGGAATTTATGCAGGATCAAGTTAAAATCATGATCATTTTAAGTCTCCCTTTCAAAAGCCTAGTTCTATTTAAATGTTTGTGTTTATTCCACATAGTCACACACTGGATGAAAAATCCAAAACAAGAACATTTTTGGTAAGCATACTACATACTGACACTGTGGAAAACGGCTTCATTTGTCCTCATTAAAAGCTTAAAAGTCTATGAATAAATAATCATTAAAGAATATACTTTTTCCTTTTTTTAATACGAGGCCTTATGCAAAACACCCTAAAATAGACTAAATAAATATGCACTATAAAGTCTGTTTAGAACATGTGCCCTTCCCCCACTATCACATTTAGACAGCTGACATGCACCTCCACATCAGACTCTATATTGGTTGCTGTTTTTGGATGAAAAAATTGGACCTCTGAGAGGAGAGTTAATGCAATTAAATGAGGGTGGTGAGTCTCTCTCTCTCTCTCTCTCTCTTGAATCAGTAAGCAAAGCAGATTCAAAACTTAAAAAAGGAGAGAAGAAAAGAAAAGAGAGAGAGAGAAGAGGAGCATGCACAGGCCAATCCCTATGGTTTAATTATTTTAATTATCTTTCCTCTTTCAGCTTTCCTAAAAAAGAGGCCATTAAAGGAAGCCCGTTTGGGTTAATGTGATTTTAAAAAACAAGATGGAGGGAAAGATGAAAGGCTGCAGATGTCAGAGCTAATCAGGGGAGTTAAAACTGCTATTTGTGAACTGGGACGTTTTTTTAAGTGGGTAGAAAGATTTTCTATTTTATTTTCTCACTTCAAAACACCTCTTTCCTCATTCTCTGTTAAACTTCCCTCATACCCGAGAAGCTCTCTTCATTCTCTCGCAGCACACTGCCAGTGTAATGACTGACACAGTGCTTGATATTCTGGTGTGCTCTACAACACTGAGTCTTGGCAGGAGGGAGGGACATGGGAAGATTGCTAAAAGATTTTGAAAGAATGTGTTTTTCCCCTAATGATACTGACTTTTCATTAAAAAAGCAATTATGTGGGCAAGTGAGTAACATTAGCTTATCAATTAGCATCACTGAAATAGATTTAGTTTATGATAGCAGTATTATCAAATGGAATGTACACCCCTTAATTCAAGTTATCTCCAACTAATAAGTACACTGAACAAAAATATAAACGCAACATGTAAAGTGTTGGTCCCATGTTTCATGAGCTGAAATAATATACATTTTATAAACGCACAAAAAGCTTATTTCGCTCAAATTTTGTGCAAATATTTGTTTACATCCCTGTTAGTGAGCATTTTTACTTTGCCAAGATAATCCATCCACCTGACAGGTGTGGCATATGAAGAAGCTGATTAAACAGCATGAACACTACACAGGTGAACCTTGTGCTGGGTACAATTAAAGGCCACTCTAAAATGTGCAGTTTTGTTACACAACACAATGCCACAAATGTCTCAAGTTTTGAGGGAATGTGCAATTGGTATGCTGACTGCAGGAATGTCCACCAGAGCTTTTGCCAGATAATTGAATGTTAATTTCTCTACCATAAGCCGCCTCCAACGTCGTTTTAGAGTATTTGGTATTAGGTCCGACCGGCCTCACAACCGCAGACTACGTGTGCAGCGTTGTGTTGTTGAGCGGTTTGCTGATGTCAACGTTGTGAACAGAGTGCCCCATAGTGGCGGTGGGGTTATGGTATGGGCAGGCATGAACTACGGACAACAAACACAATTGCATTTTATCGATGGCAATTTCAATGCACAGAGATACCGTGACGAAATCCTGACGCCCATTGTCGTGCTATTAATTTGCCGCCATCACCTCATGTTTCAGCATGATAATGCACGGCCCCATGTCGTAAGGATCTGTACACAATTCCTGGAAGCTGAAAATGTCCCAGTTCTTCCATGGCCTGCATTCTCACCAGACATGTCACCCTTTGAGCATGTTTGGGATGCTCTGGATCAGCGTGTACGACAGCGTGTTCCAGTTCCTGCCAATATTCAGCAACTTCGTACAGCCATTGATAGGAGTGGGACAACATTCCACAGGCCACAATCAACAGCCTGATTAACTATATGAGAAGGAGATGTCTCGTTGCTTGAGGCAAATGGTGGTCACACCAGATACTGACTGGTTTTCTGATCCACGCCCCTACCTTTTTTTTAAGGTATCTGTGACCAACAGATGCATATCTATATTCCCAGTCATCTGAAATCCATAGATTAGGGGCTAAAAATCTGATTTAAATTGACACATTTCCTTATATGAACTGTAACTCAGTAAAATCTTTGAAATTGTTGCATGGACCAAGCAGACACCATTAACATAGACGGGGCGAGTGGAGCGGGTAGAGAGTGGAGCGGGTAGAGGATGGAGCGGGTAGAGAGTGGAGCGGGTAGAGGGTGGAGCGGGTAGAGAGTGGAGCGGGTAGAGAGTGGAGCGGGTAGAGGATGGAGCGGGTAGAGAGTGGAGCGGGTAGAGGGTGGAGTGGGTAGAGAGTGGAGCGGGTAGAGAGTGGAGCGGGTAGAGGGTGGAGCGGGTAGAGGATGGAGCGGGTAGAGAGTGGAGCGGGTAGAGGGTGGAGCGGGTAGAGAGTGGAGCGGGTAGAGAGTGGAGCGGGTAGAGGATGGAGCGGGTAGAGAGTGGAGCGGGTAGAGGGTGGAGTGGGTAGAGAGTGGAGCGGGTAGAGAGTGGAGCGGGTAGAGGGTGGAGCGGGTAGAGGATGGAGCGGGTAGAGAGTGGAGCGGGTAGAGGATGGAGCGGGTAGAGAGTGGAGCGGGTAGAGAGTGGAGCGGGTAGAGGGTGGAGCGGGTAGAGAGTGGAGCGGTTAGAGGATGGAGCGGGTAGCAAGTGGAGAGGGTAGAGAGTGGAGCGGGTAGAGGGTGGAGCGGGTAGAGGGTGGAGCGGGTAGAAAATGGAGCGGGTAGAGGGTGGAGCGGGTAGAGAGTGGAGCGGGTAGAGAGTGGAGCAGGTGGAGCGGGTAGAGGGTGGAGCGGGTAGAGAGTGGAGCGGGTAGAGGATGGAGCAGGTAGAGGGTGGAGCGGGTAGAGAGTGGAGCGGGTAGAGGATGGAGCGGGTAGAGAGTGGAGCGGGTTGAGAGTGGAGCGGGTAGAGGATGGAGCAGGTAGAGGGTGGAGCGGGTAGAGAGTGGAGCGGGTAGAGGGTGGAGCAGGTAGAGGGTGGAGCAGGTAGAGAGTGGAGCGGGTAGAGGATGGAGCGGGTAGAGGATGGAGCGGGTAGAGAGTGGAGCGGGTTGAGAGTGGAGCGGGTAGTGGGTGGAGCGGGTAGAGGGTGGAGCGGGTAGAGAGTTTCAAGTTCCTTGGTGTCCACATCACCTCGTTATTGTTATGTAATTTTCTTGTGTTACTTAAAAAAATAGATATATACTTTAGTTTATTTAGTAAATATTCTCTTAACTCTATTTCTTGAACTGCATTGTTGGTTAAGGGCTTGTAAGTAAGCATTTCAAGCATTTCACCTGTTGTATTCGGCGCATGTGACAAATAACATTTGATTTGATTTGAATTGATGTTGCGTTTACGTTTTTGTTCAGTATAGTTTTCTAGTCCGTTATGTTGCCTCTGCTGCCAACTTACATGTTTGGTTCAAGCCTACTTTCTTGTAGAAATACTGTACATCTGTTGATCAGAATATAAGCACCTAGTCATACATTATTGACCATTTGGTATTATGCTGAATGATATTATGCCTTACTAAATATATTCCGTTTTGAGAGCTTGACATTTGTTCAGGCCAGGGTGGACACAGAACCAGCACAGGTGTTGAGCCACAGCACGGTGAGGAGAAAAACTCCAAAGATCTACTTTCAAACTAAATCAAGCAGAAGGAATTTTCTATGTGTGTAGAGAGATGGACGGGAGCCCATGTAATATTAAAACGCCGTGTCTGGCAATGCCAACAGTGCCACTCCTTTCCACGGCTCCCGCCCTCCCTGCTTCCCGGCCATCGGCTCTTCCCTCAAGGTGACACTTCAAAGCAGGCACACAGACGTGGCAGGCTTGGTTGCCGGCATGGAGCCAGCCCCCACGACTTCGCTTCTCTCCTTTCTGCCACCCTCTATCTTCCCCCCTCCTCAAAGACGCAGCGAGTACCCCCGCTGGGCTAGGTCAGCGCCAAGAATCACACCGCTTTGCACTCTGGAGCCCCTGTCAAAAACTCTACCCACAACCTTAATTAATAACAGCCCATTCCTATTGCAAACACTTGGAATCTAGCTGCATCTTATGGGGAATTCTGGAGCCTCTTCAACAGAAGGCAGGCAAGGGAAAGGGGGATGGTTGGAGGGATGGCTCCAAATCATTATAATTTTTAGGATTGGATTTCATATGCATTATTCTCAGTATTTCCATGGCCTATTTTAGATATCTTTCCCTCTAGTCATTCTCTTTGGGGTGTCTGTGTCTGGATGATTGGAACATATTGGGTAGCAGCATCTGAGAGAGAGACACACACACACACACACACACACACACCACTGTCTGCATCAGCTGGGCCTCGGTCTATAATCACCTCTCAAACCTGGAGAGAGAATTTTACGGAGCACACCATGATCGATATTTGACGATCCGTCCTCCCACATCAACCCCAAATAAAAGGGGAGAGCATGAGACAGGGCAGTGGAGGGAGGTCGCTGGGAGGTCTGTCACGGCCTGTTTGATGTTTGTGCTCATCAGTCTGTAGAGCCGGCCTCACCTTGGCTGTGCAGGAAACAGCGGGTCATCCCTGTGTCACGCCGCCCAGAGCACGGCGGATGGTATCACTGTCGGGGCGGGTGGATTGGTTTTTCCTTGACAGGAAAACATGTATCCTTACGGCAAGCTGCGCTCCAGGTTTATTAGGGCCTGGGCCTGGGCCTGGGCTCCCCCCCCCCCCCCCCCCCCCCCTTTTGACTTTCACCCTTGCTGCGGTCCCAAACGTCACATATTGATTCTGATAACTATCTGTTTACTCCTTGTAGGCCTCCACTCCAAATAAAGGCCTCCACTCCACCTTGCAGGTCGCTCTGCTCATTGCTCAGTTCAGACCTGCAGGTTGATGAGGATTAGAGCTCGTACAGTTTGGGCTGCTTGTAACCTGGAATCTGCAGCCAAACCTTGGCTCGTGTTGTTACTGTGTTTTTATTCACTGCATGCAGCTCAGCTACCTGGAAATTCTTATTTCATTGCATTTTTTGAGGCTCCATTGCAAGGCTCAATGGAAGTGGTGCTCATGTGAATCAATAGCCATGATTAATTGTGTTATGACCTATAGACGGGGGCGGACTGGGACCGGAAATTGGCCCTGGCATTTCTAACACATTTGACCGAAATGCCAGATGGCCAATCTGCCCATGACTATAGAGGCTGCCTTTTCACATGATAACCAAAAAGGTTGACCATGAGATAATTTGTGGTATTTAGGGCAGGATGATGGGCATATAGACACCTTAGCTAATGTCTAATTAGGTCATAATAAGCGTGTAGGTGTACCAGCTCAACAGCACAACAGTGGCCAATGGAGAACCCCCCCCACCCCCCACCCCCACCCCCCACCCCCACCCCCCCACCGCCCCGGTAGGGCACCGTGTCCCACTTCCACAGCCATTCAGCCTATCAGGCTGCATTCTCAGTTCTTCCCAAAAGCCCCAGCCCTTAAAAAATGAGTTCCTCTAGCTAGTGCAGACAAACAGTGGAGACTGTAGTAGGCCCTTATCACTGCAATTAGTACACTTACTTCACAGCTAGGGCTGGCATGACAGAGAGCCAGATGCACCCCCCCACTGCAGTGTATTTTATAGTAGTCCCATTTTAGCCAGCATGAACACTTAGAAAATGATTGACTTAATTCACTTTTTGCTTTGTCTGTTTTGAATGTACGCTGTGTTCTCAGAAATAGTATACTGTATTTACAGTATCATTTCAGATTGCTCTCTCTCATCGTCTCCCATATACATTTTGATAATATTCATATCCGTTATTTGATTTTCTTCTATCTGGCATGCATGTGGATGAGAGGCGGCATACTGAATCAGCCATGGAGTTGGAATAAGCACAGTTTTACCTACAGACATCCATCCACCATTAGGATCTATGTTGAGCAAGAGACGTAAACTACGGCCATTGATTCATGGGGCTCATCCCATATTGGAGGGAAAGAGGGGAGCCCATAGATTTATGATCAGGCACGGTGACAAACTGGAGGAAGAGAGCGTGCATATGTTAATCCTCTGACTGAACGATGATCAAAGTCTGGAACAAGCCGGGCCCCGCTGATTGCCTCGGGGCAAACAATGCTCCTCTCCTGCAGCTGGGAGGGAGTGGAGGCCTACGAGGAGTAAACAGATAGTTATCAGAATCAATATGTGACGTTTGGGACCGCAGCAAGGGTGAAAGTCAAAAGGGGAGGGGGGAGAGGGCTGGAGGCCCAGGGCAATTTGCTAGTCAATTTCGGGGGAGTTATGTGTTTAAGTGAAACTGCACTGGGTTTAGAGATAGGAGAGTTGAAGCTTTCCTGGTCAGTTTATTGCGGGAAAAAAATATATACGAGCTGCCATGTTACAGTTTCCACCAAGTGGATTAACTCTAATGGCGCGATGAGTAGGGTGTTTGCCTTTCACGTTAACAACTCAGGTTCACTTCCCTTCCACTTCGTTCACTACATTGGTGTCAGAAATGGGATGGCGGCTGTGAGGCCATCGGAATGTACGGTCTGGACATCTGAGGGGGCTTTGGTAGGTCAAAACACAGGGACGTGCCTTCCCGCTCGCAGAGGGCAATGTAGCAATTCTTGCTATATAAGCCACGTTACAATTCCCACCAACTGGGTTGCCGTGATAGTGGTGTTTTTTTCCTTTCATGCCAGCGACTTGGGCTCGCTGTCTTGCCGTTCGCTGCAATACAGTATCTGTTTCAAAGGCAAAACATGTGTGAAAGGACTACAACCCGAGTGCAGTCCAACGGCAGTTCAGCGGGTTTTGATTACTACACATCTTAGTTATTGGACGGAAGACTATCGGCTCATTTGAATTTCAAAGAAAATGGGATTTATTTGAAAATGTTGCACACTGTATGGTATTCAATTTATTCCCTGTCTGTTTTCTCTTCCATTCTTCTGTAGAATTCCCTCCAGAATACTACCTCTGGTTTCTTCACTGGTAGGCTGCTCAGGGAATAAGGGCTGTCCTTGTGGGTAGGTTTTGGGCAGGTTTTGTAGTCCACCCCTCAAATATGACGAGCATGAAACCACAGTAATGGCATGATGGATAGGTATTCTGTCAGTAGCACTAATCTGTCATCAAGAATAATCATCATCCGTCTGGTGTCTAACTGTTTCTGTTTAAAGAATTTGCTGTCATTCAATTCTGCCCATGATGCTTTTCGTGGTTCCCTAATGAATTCAGGGCATTGCTTTGTCCCAGAGTTAAATAATTAAGACGGTTAAGACAATTAACTTTTTCTACTTTTGAAGATGATTGTTTTGTTTAATCTAGTAGTGATGCTATTGCCTCAGGCTAAAAGCCTGATAGTAGTTATCTGTTTATTTCATTTTAAAGTCTTTATCTACATAAAGGCATGGAGCTCCACCAGGAAACCTCTCTGATGTCTCTTTGTACTTGTCAATCACAACAGGCAACTCTCAGAGCGACGGCTGAATCTGACCTGTTATCACCTTATCAGAGCAGAGGTCTCCCTGACAGTACCCATCCACCTCCTCCCTTTCCTATCACACACTGAGGGAGAGATTGAACACCACTTAATTATCACAATAAATCAACCTTAATACACTACAAGTACTAGTAACTGAATCTAAGAGAAGCTCTTAGCAATCTTCAGTTGAGGGAATGTATATTATTTATAATGAGGGATACCTGGAGAAAATCTAATCTCTCTGGAATTAAACTAATGGTGTTTTCTAATGCAATAAATAAACCTCTGAACCTTTCACCTATTACTACCTGTCAGGGCAAGGAGATTGAGGTTGTAACCTCATATAAATATCTTGGAATTCGAATTGATGACGGCCTCTCTTTTAAATTGCATATTCAACAATTTACAAAAAAATTGAAACTGAAATTGGGATTTTATTTTAGGAATAAGGCCTGTTTGTCACGTTCCTGACCTGTTTCTGTTAGTTTTTGTATGTGCTAGTTGGTCAGGACGTGAGTTTGGGTGGGCAGTCTATGTTTTCTGTTTCTATGTTTGTTTAAGGGTTGCCTGGTATGGCTCTCAATTAGAGGCAGGTGTTTGGCGTTTCCTCTAATTGAGAGTCATATTAAGGTAGGTTGTTTCACATTGTTTGTTGTGGGTGGTTGTCTCCTGTGTCTGTCGTTGCGCCACATGGGACTGTTTCGGTTTTGTTTGTTTGTTTGTTTGTTTGTTTGTTTGTTTGTTTGTTTTATGTAGGCAGTTTTCGTGTTCATGCGTTCTTCGTGTTTCATGTGAGTTCGTCGTTCAGGTCTGTCTACATCGTTTATTTGTTTTGTAATTTCAAGTGTTCGTTTGTGTTTTGTTTAATTAAAAAATCATGTCTTATTCAAACGCTGCGTCTTGGTTCAATCCATGCTCCTCCTCTTCGGATGAAGAGGAGAACCGTTACAGAACCACCCACCAATCCAGAGCCAAGCAGCGTGAGTTCGAGCAGTGGACATGGGAGGACGTGTTAAATGGAAAAGGTTGCTACACATGGGAGGAGATCCGAGCTGGAAGAGATCGCCTTCCATGGGAACAGCTGGAGGCGATTAGGAGAGCGGAGGCAACGGGAGAGAGAGACCGGATTTATGAAGGTATGTGGCTAGCACGGAAGCCCGTGAAGAAACCGCAAAAATTTCTTGGGGGGGGGCTAAGAGGTAGTGGGCCAAGGGCAGGTAAGAGACCTGCGCCCACTTCCCAGGCTAACCGTGGAGAGCGGGAGTACGGGCAGACGCCATGTTACGCAGTAGAGCGCACGGTGTCTCCTGTACGTGTGCATAGCCCGGTGCGGGTTATTCCACCTCCCCGCACTGGTAAGGCTAGATTGAGCATTGAGCCAAGTGCCATGAAGCCGGCTCTACATATCTGGCCACCAGTACGTCTCCTTGGGCCGGCTTACATGGCACCAGCCTTACGCATGGTGTCCCCGGTTCGCCTACATAGCCCGGTGCGGGTTATTCCACCTCCCCGCACTGGTCGGGCAACGGGGAGCATTCAGCCAGGTAAGGTTGGGCAGGCTCAGTGTTCAAGGGAGCCAATACGCCTGCACGGTCCGGTATTTCCGGCGCTACCTCCCCGCCCCAGCCCAGTACCACAAGTGCCTACACCACGCACCAAGCTTCCACTGCGTTTTCAGAGCCCTGTTCCTCCTCCACGCACTCTTCCTATGGTGCGTGTCTCCAGCCCAGTGCCTCCAGTTCCGGCACCACGCACTAAGCCACCTGTGCGTCTCCAGAGCCCTGTACACACTGTTCCTTCTCCCCGTACTCGTCCTGATGTGCGTGCCCTCAGCCCGGTACCTCCAGTTCCGGTACCACGCACCAGGCCTATAGTGCGCATTGAAAGTCCAGTGTGCCTTGTTGTTCCCCGCACTAGCCTGAAGGTGCGTGTCCTTAGCCCGGTGCCTCCAGTTCCGGCACCACGCACCAGATCTACGGTGTGTCTCATCCGGCCAGAGCCATCCGTCTGCCCAGTGCCGTCTGAGCCATCCGTCTGCCCAGTGCCGTCTGAGCCATCCGTCTGCCCAGTGCCGTCTGAGCCATCCGTCTGCCCAGTGCCGTCTGAGCCATCCGTCTGCCCAGTGCCGTCTGAGCCATCCGTCTGCCCAGTGCCGTCTGAGCCATCCGTCTGCCCAGTGCCGTCTGAGCCATCCGTCTGCCCAGTGCCGTCTGAGCCATCCGTCTGCCCCGAGCCATTAGAGCCGCCCGTCTGTTCAGAGCCGTTAGTCAGTCAGGAGCCGCTAGAGCCATTTGTCAGTCAGGATCTGCCAGAGCCGCCAACCAGACAGGATCTGCCAGAGCCGCCAACCAGACAGGATCTGCCAGAGCCGCCAACCAGACAGGACCTCGCCCAGAGCCTGAGCCACCACCGTGGTCAGATGCCCACCCAGACCCTCCACTAAACTTTGTGCTGGTGCGCCCGGAGTTCGCACCTTAAGGGGGGGGGGGGTTATGTCACGTTCCTGACCTGTTTCTGTTAGTTTTTGTATGTGTTAGTTGGTCAGGACGTGAGTTTGGGTGGGCAGTCTATGTTTTCTGTTTCTATGTTTGTTTAAGGGTTGCCTGGTATGGCTCTCAATTAGAGGCAGGTGTTTGGCGTTTCCTCTAATTGAGAGTCATATTAAGGTAGGTTGTTTCACATTGTTTGTTGTGGGTGGTTGTCTCCTGTGTCTGTCGTTGCGCCACATGGGACTGTTTCGGTTTTGTTTGTTTGTTTGTTTGTTTGTTTGTTTGTTTGTTTTATGTAGGCAGTTTTCGTGTTCATGCGTTCTTCGTGTTTCATGTGAGTTCGTCGTTCAGGTCTGTCTACATCGTTTATTTGTTTTGTAATTTCAAGTGTTCGTTTGTGTTTTGTTTAATTAAAAAATCATGTCTTATTCAAACGCTGCGTCTTGGTTCAATCCATGCTCCTCCTCTTCGGATGAAGAGGAGAACCGTTACAGAACCACCCACCAATCCAGAGCCAAGCAGCGTGAGTTCGAGCAGTGGACATGGGAGGACGTGTTAAATGGAAAAGGTTGCTACACATGGGAGGAGATCCGAGCTGGAAGAGATCGCCTTCCATGGGAACAGCTGGAGGCGATTAGGAGAGCGGAGGCAACGGGAGAGAGAGACCGGATTTATGAAGGTATGCGGCTAGCACGGAAGCCCGTGAAGAAACCCCAAAAATTTCTTGGGGGGGCGGGGGGCTAAGAGGTAGTGGGCCAAGGGCAGGTAGGAGACCTGCGCCCACTTCCCAGGCTAACCGTGGAGAGCGGGAGTACGGGCAGACGCCATGTTACGCAGTAGAGCGCACGGTGTCTCCTGTACGTGTGCATAGCCCGGTGCGGGTTATTCCACCTCCCCGCACTGGTAAGGCTAGATTGAGCATTGAGCCAAGTGCCATGAAGCCGGCTCTACATATCTGGCCACCAGTACGTCTCCTTGGGCCGGCTTACATGGCACCAGCCTTACGCATGGTGTCCCCGGTTCGCCTACATAGCCCGGTGCGGGTTATTCCACCTCCCCGCACTGGTCGGGCAACGGGGAGCATTCAGCCAGGTAAGGTTGGGCAGGCTCAGTGTTCAAGGGAGCCAATACGCCTGCACGGTCCGGTATTTCCGGCGCTACCTCCCCGCCCCAGCCCAGTACCACAAGTGCCTACACCACGCACCAAGCTTCCACTGCGTTTTCAGAGCCCTGTTCCTCCTCCACGCACTCTTCCTATGGTGCGTGTCTCCAGCCCAGTGCCTCCAGTTCCGGCACCACGCACTAAGCCACCTGTGCGTCTCCAGAGCCCTGTACACACTGTTCCTTCTCCCCGTACTCGTCCTGATGTGCGTGCCCTCAGCCCGGTACCTCCAGTTCCTGTACCACGCACCAGGCCTATAGTGCGCATTGAAAGTCCAGTGTGCCTTGTTGTTCCCCGCACTAGCCTGAAGGTGCGTGTCCTTAGCCCGGTGCCTCCAGTTCCGGCACCACGCACCAGATCTACGGTGTGTCTCATCCGGCCAGAGCCATCCGTCTGCCCAGTGCCGTCTGAGCCATCCGTCTGCCCAGTGCCGTCTGAGCCATCCGTCTGCCCAGTGCCGTCTGAGCCATCCGTCTGCCCAGTGCCGTCTGAGCCATCCGTCTGCCCCGAGCCATTAGAGCCGCCCGTCTGTTCAGAGCCGTTAGTCAGTCAGGAGCCGCTAGAGCCATTTGTCAGTCAGGATCTGCCAGAGCCGCCAACCAGACAGGATCTGCCAGAGCCGCCAACCAGACAGGATCTGCCAGAGCCGCCAACCAGACAGGACCTCGCCCAGAGCCTGAGCCACCACCGTGGTCAGATGCCCACCCAGACCCTCCCCTAAACTTTGTGCTGGTGCGCCCGGAGTTTGCACCTTAAGGGGGGGGGGTTATGTCACGTTCCTGACCTGTTTCTGTTAGTTTTTGTATGTGTTAGTTGGTCAGGACGTGAGTTTGGGTGGGCAGTCTATGTTTTCTGTTTCTATGTTTGTTTAAGGGTTGCCTGGTATGGCTCTCAATTAGAGGCAGGTGTTTGGCGTTTCCTCTAATTGAGAGTCATATTAAGGTAGGTTGTTTCACATTGTTTGTTGTGGGTGGTTGTCTCCTGTGTCTGTCGTTGCGCCACATGGGACTGTTTCGGTTTTGTTTGTTTGTTTGTTTGTTTGTTTGTTTGTTTGTTTGTTTTATGTAGGCAGTTTTCGTGTTCATGCGTTCTTCGTGTTTCATGTGAGTTCGTCGTTCAGGTCTGTCTACATCGTTTATTTGTTTTGTAATTTCAAGTGTTCGTTTGTGTTTTGTTTAATTAAAAAATCATGTCTTATTCAAACGCTGCGTCTTGGTTCAATCCATGCTCCTCCTCTTCGGATGAAGAGGAGAACCGTTACAGAACCACCCACCAATCCAGAGCCAAGCAGCGTGAGTTCGAGCAGTGGACATGGGAGGACGTGTTAAATGGAAAAGGTTGCTACACATGGGAGGAGATCCGAGCTGGAAGAGATCGCCTTCCATGGGAACAGCTGGAGGCGATTAGGAGAGCGGAGGCAACGGGAGAGAGAGACCGGATTTATGAAGGTATGCTGCTAGCACGGAAGCCCGTGAAGAAACCGCAAAAATTTATTGGGGGGGGGGGGGGGGGGGGGGGGGGGGGCTAAGAGGTAGTGGGCCAAGTGCAGGTAGGAGACCTGCGCCCACTTCCCAGGCTAACCGTGGAGAGCGGGAGTACGGGCAGACGCCATGTTACGCAGTAGAGCGCACGGTGTCTCCTGTACGTGTGCATAGCCCGGTGCGGGTTATTCCACCTCCCCGCACTGGTAAGGCTAGATTGAGCATTGAGCCAAGTGCCATGAAGCCGGCTCTACATATCTGGCCACCAGTACGTCTCCTTGGGCCGGCTTACATGGCACCAGCCTTACGCATGGTGTCCCCGGTTCGCCTACATAGCCCGGTGCGGGTTATTCCACCTCCCCGCACTGGTCGGGCAACGGGGAGCATTCAGCCAGGTAAGGTTGGGCAGGCTCAGTGTTCAAGGGAGCCAATACGCCTGCACGGTCCGGTATTTCCGGCGCTACCTCCCCGCCCCAGCCCAGTACCACAAGTGCCTACACCACGCACCAAGCTTCCACTGCGTTTTCAGAGCCCTGTTCCTCCTCCACGCACTCTTCCTATGGTGCGTGTCTCCAGCCCAGTGCCTCCAGTTCCGGCACCACGCACTAAGCCACCTGTGCGTCTCCAGAGCCCTGTACACACTGTTCCTTCTCCCCGTACTCGTCCTGATGTGCGTGCCCTCAGCCCGGTACCTCCAGTTCCTGTACCACGCACCAGGCCTATAGTGCGCATTGAAAGTCCAGTGTGCCTTGTTGTTCCCCGCACTAGCCTGAAGGTGCGTGTCCTTAGCCCGGTGCCTCCAGTTCCGGCACCACGCACCAGATCTACGGTGTGTCTCATCCGGCCAGAGCCATCCGTCTGCCCAGTGCCGTCTGAGCCATCCGTCTGCCCAGTGCCGTCTGAGCCATCCGTCTGCCCAGTGCCGTCTGAGCCATCCGTCTGCCCAGTGCCGTCTGAGCCATCCGTCTGCCCCGAGCCATTAGAGCCGCCCGTCTGTTCAGAGCCGTTAGTCAGTCAGGAGCCGCTAGAGCCATTTGTCAGTCAGGATCTGCCAGAGCCGCCAACCAGACAGGATCTGCCAGAGCCGCCAACCAGACAGGATCTGCCAGAGCCGCCAACCAGACAGGACCTCGCCCAGAGCCTGAGCCACCACCGTGGTCAGATGCCCACCCAGACCCTCCCCTAAACTTTGTGCTGGTGCACCCGGAGTTTGCACCTTAAGGGGGGGGGGTTATGTCACGTTCCTGACCTGTTTCTGTTAGTTTTTGTATGTGTTAGTTGGTCAGGACGTGAGTTTGGGTGGGCAGTCTATGTTTTCTGTTTCTATGTTTGTTTAAGGGTTGCCTGGTATGGCTCTCAATTAGAGGCAGGTGTTTGGCGTTTCCTCTAATTGAGAGTCATATTAAGGTAGGTTGTTTCACATTGTTTGTTGTGGGTGGTTGTCTCCTGTGTCTGTCGTTGCGCCACATGGGACTGTTTCGGTTTTGTTTGTTTGTTTGTTTGTTTGTTTGTTTGTTTGTTTGTTTGTTTTATGTAGGCAGTTTTCGTGTTCATGCGTTCTTCGTGTTTCATGTGAGTTCGTCGTTCAGGTCTGTCTACATCGTTTATTTGTTTTGTAATTTCAAGTGTTCGTTTGTGTTTTGTTTAATTAAAAAATCATGTCTTATTCAAACGCTGCGTCTTGGTTCAATCCATGCTCCTCCTCTTCGGATGAAGAGGAGAACCGTTACAGAACCACCCACCAATCCAGAGCCAAGCAGCGTGAGTTCGAGCAGTGGACATGGGAGGACGTGTTAAATGGAAAAGGTTGCTACACATGGGAGGAGATCCGAGCTGGAAGAGATCGCCTTCCATGGGAACAGCTGGAGGCGATTAGGAGAGCGGAGGCAACGGGAGAGAGAGACCGGATTTATGAAGGTATGCTGCTAGCACGGAAACCCGTGAAGAAACCGCAAAAATTTATTGGGGGGGGGGGGGGGGGCTAAGAGGTAGTGGGCCAAGTGCAGGTAGGAGACCTGCGCCCACTTCCCAGGCTAACCGTGGAGAGCGGGAGTACGGGCAGACGCCATGTTACGCAGTAGAGCGCACGGTGTCTCCTGTACGTGTGCATAGCCCGGTGCGGGTTATTCCACCTCCCCGCACTGGTAAGGCTAGATTGAGCATTGAGCCAAGTGCCATGAAGCCGGCTCTACATATCTGGCCACCAGTACGTCTCCTTGGGCCGGCTTACATGGCACCAGCCTTACGCATGGTGTCCCCGGTTCGCCTACATAGCCCGGTGCGGGTTATTCCACCTCCCCGCACTGGTCGGGCAACGGGGAGCATTCAGCCAGGTAAGGTTGGGCAGGCTCAGTGTTCAAGGGAGCCAATACGCCTGCACGGTCCGGTATTTCCGGCGCTACCTCCCCGCCCCAGCCCAGTACCACAAGTGCCTACACCACGCACCAAGCTTCCACTGCGTTTTCAGAGCCCTGTTCCTCCTCCACGCACTCTTCCTATGGTGCGTGTCTCCAGCCCAGTGCCTCCAGTTCCGGCACCACGCACTAAGCCACCTGTGCGTCTCCAGAGCCCTGTACACACTGTTCCTTCTCCCCGTACTCGTCCTGATGTGCGTGCCCTCAGCCCGGTACCTCCAGTTCCGGTACCACGCACCAGGCCTATAGTGCGCATTGAAAGTCCAGTGTGCCTTGTTGTTCCCCGCACTAGCCTGAAGGTGCGTGTCCTTAGCCCGGTGCCTCCAGTTCCGGCACCACGCACCAGATCTACGGTGTGTCTCATCCGGCCAGAGCCATCCGTCTGCCCAGTGCCGTCTGAGCCATCCGTCTGCCCAGTGCCGTCTGAGCCATCCGTCTGCCCAGTGCCGTCTGAGCCATCCGTCTGCCCAGTGCCGTCTGAGCCATCCGTCTGCCCAGTGCCGTCTGAGCCATCCGTCTGCCCAGTGCCGTCTGAGCCATCCGTCTGCCCAGTGCCGTCTGAGCCATCCGTCTGCCCAGTGCCGTCTGAGCCATCCGTCTGCCCAGTGCCGTCTGAGCCATCCGTCTGCCCGAGCCATTAGAGCCGCCGTCTGTTCAGAGCCGTTAGTCAGTCAGGAGCCGCTAGAGCCATTTGTCTGTCAGGATCTGCCAGAGCCGCCAACCAGACAGGATCTGCCAGAGCCGCCAACCAGACAGGATCTGCCAGAGCCGCCAACCAGACAGGACCTCGCCCAGAGCCTGAGCCACCACCGTGGTCAGATGCCCACCCAGACCCTCCCCTAAACTTTGTGCTGGTGCGCCCGGAGTTCGCACCTTAAGGGGGAGGGTTATGTCACGTTCCTGACCTGTTTCTGTTAGTTTTTGTATGTGTTAGTTGGTCAGGACTTGAGTTTGGGTGGGCAGTCTATGTTTTCTGTTTCTATGTTTGTTTAAGGGTTGCCTGGTATGGCTCTCAATTAGAGGCAGGTGTTTGGCGTTTCCTCTAATTGAGAGTCATATTAAGGTAGGTTGTTTCACATTGTTTGTTGTGGGTGGTTGTCTCCTGTGTCTGTGTATGTCGTTGCGCCACATGGGACTGTTTCGGTTTTGTTTGTTTGTTCGTTCGTTTTATGTAGGCAGTTTTCGTGTTCATGCGTTCTTCGTGTTTCATGTGAGTTCGTCGTTCAGGTCTGTCTACATCGTTTATTTGTTTTGTAATTTCAAGTGTTCGTTCGTGTTTTGTTTAATTTAAAAAATCATGTCTTATTCAAATGCTGCGTCTTGGTTCAATCCATGCTCCTCCTTTTCGGAGGAAGAGGAGAACCGTTACACTGTTTTTCTTTTGAAGCCAGAAGGAGGCTAGTATCAGCTACATTTATTCCTTTACTAGACTATTGGGATATTTTATATACGAATTCTTCCGCTCAGTGTTCATTATAGTACAACGGTTTGATTTGTCTAACCTTAGCAATTTCTTCTTAGCTAGCTACATAGCCGTCTTTGTATCAAAGATAATTGCGTAATTATCGTATTTCGTCGTCCTATCGTAGCCCACACTGCTATCTGCCCAGCAGCTAGCCAGCTAGCCAGCTAGCAAACGTCCACCGTCTACCGAATAGTAGTATAACTTTTTATTACATTTCATTACATTTCAACGGTTTGATTTGTCTAATCTTAGCAACTTCTTCTTAGCTAGCTACATAGCCGTCTTTGTATCAAAGATAATTGCGTAATTATCGTATTTCGTCGTCCTAACGCAGTCTACACTGCTATCTGCCCAGCAGCTAGCCAGCTAGCCAGCTAGCAAGCTAGCAAACGTCCACCGTCTACCGAATAGCAGCACTGTAGAAACTATTACACTCAACGGAACGACTTGATTAGTGTAGTGTTAGCTAGCTACATAGTTGTCTTTGCTGTCTTCGTATCCAAGATAATTGGGTAGTTCAGAGTGTGTAGTTTTAGAGTGATTATCTTAATTTACCGAGGTTAGCTAGCCAGCTATTTGTCGTCCTTAACGTAGGAAACACTGCTAGCTAGCCAACAGCTAGCCAACGTCTACCGAATAGAACTTCCGCACTCAACAACCCGGTCGCATTCCGCTTGCTCCACAGGTAGTATCACATTTTCATTTCATTACAGTACAACGGTTTGATTTGTTTGATCGTAGCTAGCTACATAGCTAGCTACATAGCCGTCTTTGTATCAAAGATAATTGTGTAGTCTAGAGCGATTTTCTAGGTTAGCTAGCCAGCTATTGTCGTTCTTTTAACGCAACTTAACGTAATCAACACTGCTAGCTAGCCAGCTAGCCACCGAATAGCAGCACTGTAGCAGCACTGTAGAAACTATTACACTCAACGGAACGACTTGATTAGTGTAGTGTCAACAACGCAGCCACTGCCAACTAGCCTACTTCAGCAGTACTGTATCAGTTTAATCATTTTAGTCAATAAGATTCTTGCTACGTAAGCTTAACATTCTGAACATTCGAGACGTGTAGTCCACTTGTCATTCCAATCTCCTTTGCATTAGCGTAGCCTCTCCTGTAGCCTGTCAACTATGTGTCTGTCTATCCCTGTTCTCTCCTCTCTGCACAGACCATACAAACGCTTCACACCGCGTGGCCGCGGCCACCCTAATCTGGTGGTCCCAGCGCGCACGACCCACGTGGAGTTCCAGGTCTCCGGTAGCCTCTGGAACTGCCGATCTGCGGCCAACAAGGCAGAGTTCATCTCAGCCTATGCCTCCCTCCAGTCCCTCGACTTCTTGGCACTGACGGAAACATGGATCACCACAGATAACACTGCTACTCCTACTGCTCTCTCTTCGTCCGCCCACGTGTTCTCGCACACCCCGAGAGCAGCTGGTCAGCGGGGTGGTGGCACCGGGATCCTCATCTCTCCCACGTGGTCATTCTCTCTTTCTCCCCTTACCCATCTGTCTATCGCCTCCTTTGAATTCCATGCTGTCACAGTTACCAGCCCTTTCAAGCTTAACATCCTTATCATTTATCGCCCTCCAGGTTCCCTCGGAGAGTTCATCAATGAGCTTGATGCCTTGATAAGCTCCTTTCCTGAGGACGGCTCACCTCTCACAGTTCTGGGCGACTTTAACCTCCCCACGTCTACCTTTGACTCATTCCTCTCTGCCTCCTTCTTTCCACTCCTCTCCTCTTTTGACCTCACCCTCTCACCTTCCCCCCCTACTCACAAGGCAGGCAATACGCTTGACCTCATCTTTACTAGATGCTGTTCTTCCACTAACCACATTGCAACTCCCCTCCATGTCTCCGACCACTACCTTGTATCCTTTTCCCTCTCGCTCTCATCCAACACTTCCCACACTGCCCCTACTCGGATGGTATCGCGCCGTCCCAACCTTCGCTCTCTCTCCCCCGCTACTCTCTCCTCTTCCATCCTATCATCTCTCCCCTCTGCTCAAACCTTCTCCAACCTATCTCCTGATTCTGCCTCCTCAACCCTCCTCTCCTCCCTTTCTGCATCCTTTGACTCTCTATGTCCCCTATCCTCCAGGCCGGATCGGTCCTCCCCTCCCGCTCCGTGGCTCGACGACTCATTGCGAGCTCACAGAACAGGGCTCCGGGCAGCCGAGCGGAAATGGAGGAAAACTCGCCTCCCTGCGGACCTGGCATCCTTTCACTCCCTCCTCTCTACATTTTCCTCTTCTGTCTCTGCTGCTAAAGCCACTTTCTACCACTCTAAATTCCAAGCATCTGCCTCTAACCCTAGGAAGCTCTTTGCCACCTTCTCCTCCCTCCTGAATCCTCCTCCCCCCCCCCCCCTCCTCCCTCTCTGCAGATGACTTCGTCAACCATTTTGAAAAGAAGGTCGACGACATCCGATCCTCGTTTGCTAAGTCAAACGACATCGCTGGTTCTGCTCACACTGCCCTACCCTGTGCTCTGACCTCTTTCTCCCCTCTCTCTCCAGATGAAATCTCGCGTCTTGTGACGGCCGGCCGCCCAACAACCTGCCCGCTTGACCCTATCCCCTCCTCTCTTCTCCAGACCATTTCCGGAGACCTTGTCCCTTACCTCACCTCGCTCATCAACTCATCCCTGACCGCTGGCTACGTCCCTTCCGTCTTCAAGAGAGCGAGAGTTGCACCCCTTCTGAAAAAACCTACACTCGATCCCTCCGATGTCAACAACTACAGACCAGTATCCCTTCTTTCTTTTCTCTCCAAAACTCTTGAACGTGCCGTCCTTGGCCAGCTCTCCTGCTATCTCTCTCAGAATGACCTTCTTGATCCAAATCAGTCAGGTTTCAAGACTAGTCATTCAACTGAGACTGCCCTTCTCTGTATCACGGAGGCGCTCCGCACTGCTAAAGCTAACTCTCTCTCCTCTGCTCTCATCCTTCTAGACCTATCGGCTGCATTCGACACTGTGAACCATCAGATCCTCCTCTCCACCCTCTCCGAGTTGGGCATCTCCGGCGCGGCCCACGCTTGGATTGCGTCCTACCTGACAGGTCGCTCCTACCAGGTGGCGTGGCGAGAATCTGTCTCCTCACCACGCGCTCTCACCACTGGTGTCCCCCAGGGCTCTGTTCTAGGCCCTCTCCTATTCTCGCTATACACCAAGTCACTTGGCTCTGTCATAACCTCACATGGTCTCTCCTATCATTGCTATGCAGACGACACACAATTAATCTTCTCCTTTCCCCCTTCTGATGACCAGGTGGCGAATCGCACCTCTGCATGTCTGGCAGACATATCAGTGTGGATGACGGATCACCACCTCAAGCTGAACCTCGGCAAGACGGAGCTGCTCTTCCTCCCGGGGAAGGACTGCCCGTTCCATGATCTCGCCATCACGGTTGACAACTCCATTGTGTCCTCCTCCCAGAGCGCTAAGAACCTTGGCGTGATCCTGGACAACACCCTGTCGTTCTCAACTAACATCAAGGCGGTGGCCCGTTCCTGTAGGTTCATGCTCTACAACATCCGCAGAGTACGACCCTGCCTCACACAGGAAGCGGCGCAGGTCCTAATCCAGGCACTTGTCATCTCCCGTCTGGATTACTGCAACTCGCTGTTGGCTGGGCTCCCTGCCTGTGCCATTAAACCCCTACAACTCATCCAGAACGCCGCAGCCCGTCTGGTGTTCAACCTTCCCAAGTTCTCTCACGTCACCCCGCTCCTCCGCTCTCTCCACTGGCTTCCAGTTGAAGCTCGCATCCGCTACAAGACCATGGTGCTTGCCTACGGAGCTGTGAGGGGAACGGCACCTCAGTACCTCCAGGCTCTGATCAGGCCCTACACCCAAACAAGGGCACTGCGTTCATCCACCTCTGGCCTGCTCGCCTCCCTACCACTGAGGAAGTACAGTTCCCGCTCAGCCCAGTCAAAACTAGGATAGGATAAAGCAATCCTTCTGACCCCCCCCCCCCCCCCCCCCCCCCTTAAAAGATCTTGATGCACTATTGTAAAGTGGCTGTTCCACTGGATGTCATAAGGTGAATGCACCAATTTGTAAGTCGCTCTGGATAAGAGCGTCTGCTAAATGACTTAAATGTAAATGTAATCAATTGACACTCTTTACCATGGCACTTTGAGATTTATTTTAAACTGCAAAACCCTTACGCACCACTGCACTTTGTATACCAGGGTTGGCTGGCCTTCTCTAGTCACCCGTAGGCTCAGTCACTGGTATACTTTTATTTACAAAGCCATTTTGGGACTACCTTTTTTATTTGGGCATTTTTATTGTTCAGAAATGTGGTGGATACTCTCTTCGTTTCGCTGGACTTTATCCTGCTAACTGTTCCAAATGTCCGAACTGAATTTGGTAAATGGTCTTTTATGTACTCTGCGCCATCGTCTTGGAACACCTTACAAAATAATTTTAAACTGGAAGAACTTGTCCCGATTGGTGTTTTTAAATCACTGATGAAGGATTTTGAGGCTTATTCCCTGACCTGTCAATGTTTTTAATTTGCTGTTTTTGATTTTGTTATACTCTTGTGAATTCAATGGTTTTTACTGGATTACTGTCACGCCCTGACCGTAGATTGCTTTGTATGTTTCTATTTTTAGTTTGGTCAGGGTGTGATGTGGGTGGGTATTCTATGTTGTAGGTCTAGGTTTTCTATTTCTATGTGTTTGGCCTGGTATGGTTCTCAATCAGAGGCAGCTGTCTATCATTGTCTCTGAGAGCCATACTTAGGTAGCCTGTTTTCCCACTTTTGTTTGTGGGTGGTTATTTTCTGTTTAGTGTTTTTCGTCACCTTACAGGACTGTTCATTTGTCGGTTTTGTTCAGTGTTCAGTTGTTTTATTAAAATAATGAACACTTACCACGCTGCACCTTGGTCCTCCTCTCTTCCTCCAGACGGCAATCGTTACAATTACTTGTAGTTTTTCATGTTGTCTGTCTGTAATTTTTGTAATGACTTGGTGCTGCCTATCTTGGCCAGGACGCTCTTGAAAAATAGATTTTAAATCTCAATGAGACCTTCCTGGTTAAATAAAGGTAAAAAAATATATATCATAAATAAAATGGATGGCCCTCCCTCCAGTAAATTGTATTTTTACCCAACCCTCCCTGAACGCTTAAAAAAAAGTGACACTCCCCTATACCCAAAATAATCATTCAAATGTAAAGTGGATAGCAGAGAACATGCCTACCATTTACCCTCACTCTTAGGACTGACCAGAGCCTTAGATATGCAGTTTAGAAACTGTTCTTCATTTTGTAAGCATTACATGGCAAAGTAGCCAAAAGGTTGTGGATTCGCAGACCATTGCAGACAAGGGGGTGAAAAGACTTCCATTCGAATAAAGTGCTGTATGAATCATCTTTCTTAGAAATCTAACTTTGCCCTGTGCTTCTCCAAGCATGCTCTTCATATAAACTAGACATATAGCCTGTAGTATAGGCTATGGATCAATATGATATTTAATCGATCACAAATTACATCACCCTCCCCTGGACTAAAAAACTAAACCCTCCCCCATTTTCCTACAGGTAACTATTGTGTAAATGTCAATCTCTCTTAGAGAACATATTGACTGAGGAAAGTCTTCCAACTTCAGACGTGAGGAGGAGTGGGGAGAATTTACATTAGCCTATATACTGTAGCTAAAATGTAACTGACTAGCCCTCCTTCCTGACAAGCAGCCTAGTCATTAGTAAATCCCCAGAATGTTGTCAGGGACCTGTTATTTAGTGTGGTGCTTCAAGCCACTATCCCTTACAGCTGGCCTCTGGTCATTTCATGTACTTTACAAATAAAGTGAATGGGAAATATCAACAGCCTCTGAGTAATTGCAACTGATAAAAAATGCATGGAATGGTGGTGGACTGACTCGCAATGCACTCACTACATCCGTGGTGAGGAAGTTATCTCTCATTACCCACACTGTAATAATGTGCCATAGTGCCCTTACCAGCTATATGTTGCTGTATCTAATAAAGGTTGCTTCCCACAATACACATACACTTGTTCACCATATGTGCTGGTTTGTTATCGAGGAGAAAGATAGTGTCTACAACAACCATTAATTATCTCTCTCTGAGGTTTGATGCTTTTCTTGATAGTTAAGAATCACTGCTTCAATGTTTTATTCATGGTTCAATGGTAAATGTAATATGTATACAAATGTGTACGCATTTAGCCACTTACTGTATGCCAATCTTTCCTAATTACACTACCTCTGAAACAATGTTTTTGACAAACAACCACCATACTTTCAACCATGAGTATTGTGCTCTGTCCTCTTGTTGATATGTTATCTCACCTGAGCAAATGCTAGACCTCTGTCCTCCTATCTCTCTCCTCTGTGTGAGAAGAACAAACCCTTATTTATTCTGCCATAGAAAACAGCTGTTTGGAGCCAGCGCTTCACTGTATGACAAAATAAATGTGAATGGTAATGAGGACAACACAACGGCTGTCTCTGCGTGCACCGTGGGGGGCCACAACTCCACCAGACAAATACAGAAAACAAAACGAACAGAATCGGGAGAGGAGGATAGAGGATGGTGTTGTGGCAAAGTTGAACATTCTTTGTAATTTCATCTGTGGAGGAGAGATGAGGAGAAATGGAGGGATGGAGGGAAGAGAAGGGAAGCGGGGATATTTGGCTGGTCTCTCTGGCTCAGACCTTTGGGGAAAGGTCAGTCAAGCAGGTTTGCCCTTCATTCCCATTGAGCAGCCTGGCCCAGGCTTCCCAAACTTTCAGGATTAGATACAGTAGCATACTTTCCTCTGTAAACAAGTGAGCTCAGAGCCTAAGCACTCCCATCATGAGCACAGAAATGGTAGCTGCGAAATCTAAACTGAATCACACATCAAGATTTAGTTCAGCTATAGAAGTGTGAACATTTTGGGAACTCGTTCAGTAGAAGAGGCATAGAAAGAAAAACTCACTCCAGGCCAAAGGCTTGTGGTTATTTCTGAAAACAAACCCACCCGCTCATCTCAGTCAAACTTCTTCTCTGTCCTGGGCCCCAAATGGTGGAACAAGCCTTCCCCTAACGTCAGGACAGCTAAGTCCCTGCCAATCTTCCAAAAACGTCTGAAGGTCTACCTCTTGGAACCTACCTTTGCCTTTCTTGCTCTAACACTTGCACTTGTCTTTTCTTACTAGCACTGACAACGTCAAACTCACCACTGGTGTGCATGGATAAGAGCTCTCTTTTCATGTTATCCAACAAATGTAAATGGCTGGAGTTTGCTAAAAGACATTGGCACTTGGATTACAACCGATGCTATGGTCAGATGACATGAAAATAGAGCTCTTTGGCCTTGCACACCATTGGAAGGTTGGCGTTGAAAGGATGCATATGCAGAAAATAACCCCATACCTATTGTAAAATATGGTGGTGGATCTTTAATGTTATGGGGCTATTTTGCTTCCACTGGTCCTGGGGCCCTTGTTAAGGTCAACCGCATCATGAACTTTACCCAGTACTAGGACATTTTTGCCAAATCCTGGTTGCCTGCCAGGAGATTGAAACTTAGCTGCAAGTGGATCTTGCAGCAAGACCAAGAACACACAATGTAAAAAAAAAAAAGAAGAAGCAACATTTGGGCATATATCTGAACCAATGTAAAGCCTACAGTGTTGCCTTCAAAGGGAAAACAAGCCTTTTCAAATTACTTTTTTGGGAGTATACAATATAGCTCAGTATTTTTCTTATTTATTTCATAGTCTTTTTTGCTCATCTTTATCAAGGGTGCCAATCATTTTGGAACTGACTGTATTTTCAACAGAACCCTTTGATGACTCATTGACAGTGAGCGCTCCTGATTGCCACTTGTTCTAAGTGGGGAAACGCCAGTGTTGCACAGGGCAGATCATATTCAACCCACCTCAGCTCTGGGGCTGAGGCCAGGAGGAGGAAACAGTCTTGGTATTAATGGATGTGAGAGCCACTCTGACCCTTTCCAAAGACGAGTCTCTCTGTCACAATTAAAGGGTGGCCTTTATATGTGCTGGTGGATCAGTGTTGGCTCTCTCTGTGCCACAGGAAGTGCTGAGACAAAGGCCCTGCATACCTCTATCTCTGCTCTGCTACCTCTGTGTCCCCACACCGCAGCTCTGCGACAGGAACCCCACCACCTCTGTGTCCCCACAGTGCAGCTCTGCGACAGGATCCCCACCACCTCTGTGTCCCCACACCGCAGCTCCACGACAGGAAAAGGAAAGGAAAGGACCCCCACCCTCAGGGAGCACCCATGGAGGACAAGGCTTTTGTAATAGAAAAAACACACTGATAATGATTAGCTTATTAGCACTGGGGTGACTAATTATCTAATTGGACTGTCAAAGGGGGCAGAGAGGGGGGGGGGGGGGGGGGGGGGCATTGCTGGAGGGCCAGTAGGGGAGGGGTGTATGTGACAGGACTGGGGGGTTTCTCTCTACCCCGCTCTCTCTCCTCTCTCTTTCTCTAGACTTGGCTAGAGGTGGGTGGGTGGTGACAGTCCCTCTCGCTCTCCCTGCGGCCTACCCCTAACCTGCTGTTCAGGTCCCTGTGACATCTGCTCTGCACTCGCCGCCCCCCCCCCCCCCCCCCCCCCCCCTTCAGAGGCCAGTGTCCCCCACACACACCTCCCTGTGCAGATGTTGTTGTCCCTGGGTCCGGCCCGCACGGCGCAAAGAGCGTCAGGCCTGTTTGATGTGTGATGAAACGGAATGGAGCGAGCCGCTCAGAGGCTCAGGGAGCTGTGGGGGGTGTAGAGGGAGAGTCATGTTGAAATGGTGTGGCAGAGATGGGGATGTAGAGGGGATACTGAAACAGGGGATCAGGGTTGGGATGTCAGGATCCTAGGTCCCTGTGGATTAGACGAGAGAGAGGTGTGAGGAGAGGAGCTGGCCACCACTCTACTTCTCTCAAGCTCTTCATCTCTGACTCTCCGAAGTCTTTCTCTTCCATCTCTCTCCTCTTCTGTCTGTACGCACAGAACAGTATCTCCCTGGCTCTCCATACAGTATGCTAATGAATTTTGAGGAAGCAAGCAAGGAAAATAATAATGTTAATGATGATGATAATGATTACCAATTAGGGCAGCAATGCCATGGCATGCTAAAAAGTTGGATATAGGAGGAAGTGGGTGAAGCGTTATCAGGGGATCGGGTGAAACGATGGATAGGTTAGGAGTTAAATATCAAAGTGGAAAACAAAGGCAGATTTCAAACGGGCCCGGAGAGCTTGGAAACAAACCTGCAGCTCCTCTGATAATACTTAGATCTATAAATGTTTTTTTTTTTTTTTTTTTATTCCCTTATTTATTTTTAAAGTTATTCATCGCCATAATAATTTGGGCCTAACAAGCACTTGAGGGAGACGGTTTCCTTTTGCATCTTTCTCCCCCATTTCTTTATTTCCCACTCCATGTTGCAGAGAGCTTGGGGATTTGGGGGCACTATTCGAAAGAATTTCTTTTATTTTCTGCTAATGAATGATATGCATGCTATTTTCTTTTTTCTTGTGTACTTTGTGAGGGTAACTGCAAGAATTGAGGAAGGAGCTAGAGAATTAGACTAGGTTTTGTTCATTTAACTCGCATCCTGCCTTCCCTGTGAGTGCATAAGTTTGTTATCATCATTACAGTTTGTCATTGTTTGTCTATATTATTGTTGGGGTTGAAAATATTTCTGAGATTGAACCCATGGGTCCAGTGTTGTGTTCGAGACCATGTAAAGCAAGGCCGGGTCAAGACCAAGACTGGCGCAAATCGAGTCCGAGTCAAGTCCAAGACCTGGGGGGGGGGGACTGAGTCTATACCAAGATCCCGAGGGGGACAAAGGACGTGAGACCGGGTCAAGACCAAAACCAGAAAAATGCGAGTCCAATTCAAGACCATGATTGTAATGTTGTCAAATCACCACCATAATAATAGTTCAAAATGTCCAGTATGTCTGTGTTCAGATTTCAGAACAACATATGAATTCGTTAGACATTCAGAATAAATGCATGCTGAAGGAAAATAGAGCCACTGTCAAGGGTGTGCGTACTGGTAGCGAAGTCAGGTGCAGGAGAGCAGAGGGTTGTGAACAAGCGCACACTTTATTGAGGCAGGAGAAACCAACAGATGGATGCAACTGTGTCAAAACCTCCAGCCAATTGGCAAAAGTGCAAAAACACGCAAACAGTCACAAAATATATGATTAACAAATAAACATACCTCGTGAACAACACGGAATATAAGAACACCAGTCTGGCGCGTCACAAAATAACACGTAACACAAACAATATCACACAAAGACATGAGGGGGAACAGAGGAATAAATACATGCAGTGTGATTGGGGAATGTAAACCAGGTGCACAGGGAACAAGACAAAACAAATGGATCAATGAAACATGGAGCGGCGATGGCTAGAAAGCCGGTGATGCCCGAACAAGGAGAGGAGCTGACTTCGGCGGAAGTCGTGACAGCCACTCTACAAATGATTACTAACCCAAATACAGTGGGGGAGCAATGGGCCTTCTACGCTTTCAGAGAAGGGCTAAGGATTTATAAAATAATGATTATAATAATATAATAATAATGATGATAATATTTACATTATTATTTTCAATAATGTTCTGATTTAATCTCTTCAGTTTTTCAGGGGAAAGGAATGGATTAACACTAAAGAGAAAAAAGATCCAATCAGGATATTTCTTTGCTGGTCTCTGGCGAGATAAATCTAGCTAGCTAAGTCAGCCATTGGCTAGGCCATCATAAGCTAGATAAAGGCATCTGCCATTCAACTGTATTTGGGCAACATTTTGGAGTGGCAGTGGAATCAACCAATCTCATTTTGACTTCATGGGGGGGACCGTTTTTACAAAAAGTAAGGAAACGTCTGCCTTCATAAAGGCCAACAGGTCAGTAGTTTTCCTACGGTCTAGCTAGCTAGCTTTTGTTGTTGGTTAGTTTGTAGCAGCTGCAGCAGGAGTTATCAAAGGATACTGTTGCTAATTTGTTAGCTTCTCCCTTTTCAAGAATAACTTTCAACAAGAAGTTAAGTTTCAAATGATCATCATGAGTGGAACTTTGTTTTTAATTGCAGTACGCTTGCCGTTGTTAGCCATCTCTTTGAAAATAACATATGTGTGTGAAACATGGTAGCATTTAACTGGCAGTGTTTTTGGAAACATGCAATATTATTCAAATCTGTTCATATGCACCCCCAGGAAGAATATGACACTTAAATACTTTAGATCATTAGAACGCAATTGACAAAAGCCACAAAATAAACCTGTATGGATTTCTGCAAATATGTAAACACCACAGGAGTCCTCTTACATTTGAGAACTTTACAGTCCTATTGATCAAACAACCATGAAAATGTAGCCTCTCTCTCCCTCAGTTATGCACATCAGGAACAACAAGATGAACAACTAATGCTAGTCAGAGCAAGATGAGCTCAAATCTAACAAAAGAACCTCTGAAACTTTTTCAGCTAGTTGGTCGTCAAAATTGCACTGATAAATGATGGGGAATTGTAGCTTCCTTATCCTTCTGCAGCTTGCCTGCCAATGCATGCTTGTCCCAACCAAGCACCCAAGCTAACTGGCTTGCTAGCTAGTTACTTTCAGACACAAATAAGAGAACGCCTCACTCTGACCATTTTACTCGCCGTAGCAGAGCTGGTTAGGCTGTTTACATGTTATCTAGAGCGTTCTTGACTAACTATTACTTTTTCTGCCTACGTTTACTGACACCGGAAATATTCAGCGGGTGTTACGCGTTCGTAAATTCACAAGTTGCTTTGCACTCTGGCACACTCAGACGAGAGTGCTCTGATGTCGGGGGTAGATAGCCAGACTGAATTTGCAAACGCAAGAGATATGTTAACTAGATAACAGTTGTTCAAGTTCTTGCTAGCTAATAAAATTACACCTGCATCTCTAGCTGTGTAGCCACCAAAAAACAACATGAGGGGAAAAGTCAGTCACTCACCCTCCAATGACATGACATCCTCCTATTAGGTTCAGTGTTTTTAGCTTGCTACAGAAATACACTGCTCAAAAAAATAAAGGGAACACTTTAACAACACAATGTAACTCCAAGTCAATCACACTTCTGTGAAATCAAACTGTCCACTTAGGAAGCAACACGGATTGAGAATAAATTTCACATGCTGTTGTGCAAATGGAATAGACAACAGATGGAAATTATAGGCAATTAGCAAGACACCCCCAATAAAGGAGTGGTTCTGCAGGTGGTGACCACAGACCACTTCTCAGTTCCTATGCTTCCTGGCTGATGTTTTGGTCACTTTTGAATGCTGGCGGTGCTTTCACTCTAGTGGTAGCATGAGACGGAGTCTACAACCCACACAAGTGGCTCAGGTAGTGCAGCTCATCCAGGATGCCACATCAATGCGAGCTGTGGCAAGAAGGTTTGCTGTGTCTGTCAGCGTAGTGTCCAGAGCATGGAGGCGCTACCAGAGGACAGGCCAGTACATCAGGAGACGTGGAGGAGGCCGTAGGAGGGCAACAACCCAGCAGCAGGACCGCTACCTCCGCCTTTGTGCAAGGAGGAGCAGGAGGAGCACTGCCAGAGCCCTGCAAAATGACCTCCAGCAGGCCATAAATGTGCATGTGTCTGCTCAAACGGTCAGAAACAGACTCCATGACGGTGGTATGAGTGCCAGACGTCCACAGGTGGGGGTTGTGCTTACAGCCCAACACCGTGCAGGACGTTTGGCATTTGCCAGAGAACACCAAGATTGGCAAATTCGCCACTGGCGCCCTGTGCTCTTCACAGATGAAAGCAGGTTCACACTGAGCACGTGACAGACGTGACAGAGTCTGGAGACGTCGTGGAGAACGTTCTGCTGCCTGCAACACCCTCCAGCATGACCGGTTTGGCGGTGGGTCAGTCATGGTGTGGGGTGGCATTTCTTTGTGGGGCCACACAGCCCTCCATGTGCTCGCCAGAGGTAGCCTGACTGCCATTAGGTACCGAGATGAGATCCTCAGACCCCTTGTGAGACCATGTGCTGGTGCGGTTGGCCCTGGGTTCCTCCTAATGCAAGACAATGCTAGACCTCATGTGGCTGGAGTGTGTCAGCAGTTCCTACAAGAGGAAGGCATTGATGCTATGGACTGGCCCGCCCGTTCCCCAGACCTAAATCCAATTGAGCACATCTGGGACATCATGTCTCGCTCCATCCACCAACGCCACGTTGCACCACAGACTGTCCAGGAGTTGGCGGATGCTTTAGTCAAGGTCTGTGAGGAGATCCCTCAGGAGACCATCCGCCACCTCATCAGGAGCATGCCCAGGCGTTGTAGGGAGGTCATACAGGCACGTGGAGGCCACACACACTACTGAGCCTCATTTTGACTTGTTTTAAGGACATTACATCAAAGTTGGATCAGCCTGTAGTTTGGTTTTCCACTTTAATTTTGAGTGTGACTCCAAATCCAGACCTCCATGGGTTGATACATTTGATTTCCATTGATAATTTTTGTGTGATTTAGTTGTCAGCACATTCAACTATGTAAAGAAAAAAGTATTTAATAAGAATATTTCATTCATTCAGATCTAGGATGTGTTATTTTAGTGTTCCCTTTATTTTTTTGAGCAGTGTATATACAGTGGGCCAAAAAAGTATTTAGTCAGCCACCAATTGTGAAAGTTCTCCCACTTAAAAAGATGAGAGAGGCCTGTAATTTTCATCATAGGTACACTTCAATTATGACAGACAAAATGAGAAAAAAAAATCCAGAAAATCACATTGTAGGATTTTTTATTAATTTATTTGCAAATTATGGTAGAAAATATGTATTACCTATGATGAAAATTACAGGCTTCTCTCGTCTTTTTAAGTGGGAGAACTTGCACAATTGGTGGCTGACTAAATACTTTTTTGCCCCACTGTATACTAGCCTATTAGCCATATTATGGCTGACTTGTGATCATTACCCTTGCTAGTTTGATTGTATTGACATTCCCAGCCTTAGTTACATTTGTCCGTTTTTGTCCAGAATATTGAGTAATTGAAACTGAAAAAGTGCATCCCGAATGGAGGCAGCAAACAATGTACCCGGCCAGGTGCGATTTATAACCTGATAGTAATATTTTTTGGACTACCAAGAAATGTATTGGTGAATTATATGAATCATGTATTGAACTGCATCCAACTATTCTGACAGCAATGCCTTTGTGTACGTCATGGAACGTTGAGTCAAATAGAACCTATTTTTAAACCTCTTATAACGTCGTTTTTTTAGCATAAACTGGGAATTTTATATTTTTATTGATATTAAGATTGTCTGTTTGTTTCATGTCATCAAAGTATGTTAAATCGCTGTCAGTTCCACTTTAAACTTTAGGTCACTGGTTACTTTGTGTGCTAAACGTGAAATGTGTTTTTTGCAATAGGAAGTAATAGTTGTACATTTTGATTGGGTAATGCTTAATGGTTGTGTTTTTGTATTATTATGTTTGTGACCTACTAGCTTATTGTCAGAGTTTATGAACAGCTTATCCTTTAACATCATGCTGTGTGTGACTGCTTTCTTTCCAACGGCCCTATGGAGTGGTTTAGTGGTGCCTGGAGAAGTGGGTATACTATAATTTTGCCAAAAAGTTCCCAAACGGCCCGCCCAGCAAAGGAAAGGCAGCCTGTACCCTATGGTTTGTTATTAGATTTCCTATACATTTTTCAGATTTTCACTCTCAAATTCACACTTTTTTGTATAGAAAAAAGACAGACATTTGATGGTCTAGGTCCACAACAACGCTTAAAACACATTGGAGGTATTTGATGAAAGTCTGTGATAAATACGCCATTTGAAGTGTCTTGTAGAATAATGGCTCTATTTAATTGATGTCAATTATCTGTGTATAGCATCTCTAACTGAGCAGTACTACCCTACCTGCATTTCATTGTATAGTATGACATTGTTCAAGTACAATTCTCACTAACTTTGAGACATTTAGCCTGACTCTCCATGAATGGACACTCCCCTGCTCTGCCCTGCAAGAGGAAAAACCATAATCATCTCTCACACAATCATCCTCTGTGTCTACTATGGCTCACTCAGTACTACCAACAAAAACCACAGCTATAGCAACAACACACACACCACAACATAAGGTATTTTGACTGCAAGGGATGTATATGGAAGCGGGAAATTCCAAATGTTAAAACAGCAACAGACATCAGTGCTTAGACGTAAACATAGCCCGGTAATGACCTCCCAGCTGAATAGAGAGTGCTGCTCCCGGGGTGTCCCTCCACTGTGATGTATGTGGACCTGAACCCGGGGCCCTAACTTTGAAGTTTCCTCCCTGCCATCTCTGTGTAAATAGGATGCTTAAGTGAGAGAGGCTGAAAGCTGGAGAGGCAGCATTGTCTCCCTTTGGAACACACTGCAGGAGAGCGGTGTAATGAATGTTTGAACAGCAGTGATAAAGAGGCAGTTTTCCCCTGCTGAGAGTCATGCCAGAGGCGCCACACACTAGTGGTGTGTGTCCATGGATGCCAAGGGAAGCCAGGCCTCCTAAAAAAGGGACCAATAAAAAAACATATAAAATAATCAATCTTTTTTCTCCCTGTGTTTCATAATTTTCCTTCATTTCACAAGAGGCTGAAAGCATCCGAGCATCTCTGTATGCGTAGCCCATCTATCTGATGCTGTCTGATCAAAAATAATATGATATTGTTGCTACCCGTAGCATTGAATGCAAAGGAAGCCAGCAGGAATTTGGCCTCCCTTGATAAAAATATTAAATAATAGAGAATCAGCGTTGAGCTTAACTGATTGAGCTTGAGCTGTGAATGGTGCTGGCGCATCAAAAAAAGGTGTCACGGGAAGTCAGTTTGGATTTTGCTTCACACCAATCACATCACATCAAAAGCCAAATGTCATTACTGACAACAACAAAAATTAATTGTTGCAAATTGTGTGTTGTGCTAGCTAAAATGGACCCTTTCCTAAATTAGCAATGGATGGAGATAGGGATTTGGACTTGTGGTTTTACTTAATTCTCCGTACTGGCCAATGATTATAACAACACTTCTGATTCAACCATAAATTCATACATTGTGCTCCTTGCCTAAGAAGATGAAAGTTCAATATGATCAAGGACAACAAAAAGGACAACAAAAACTAAAAGCGTGTACTGTATGACAGAGTCATAGACCATTTAGGCAACATGAAAGAGGAGGATGGCATTGGCGTTTCTCTACAAGTATGTTGAGGCAACATGTTTTTTCTACTTGCACACACACACACACACACGCACGCACGCACGCACACACACACACACACACACACACACACACACACACACACACACACACACACACACACACACACACACACACACACACACACACACACACATACACATACACATACACATACACACACATACACATACACATATAAATCATTACCATGGACAGCAACATCATATTTAGCTGATGTTTATTGGACTAAACTGTTTTCGGTATCTTTTAGTTGTCACTGTATTAGACTAAGCAGAGGTGGTTCGATGATGTTGAAGTTGAAATGGTGCTGGAATAGTGGAGGCAGCTCCTGTTTGTTTGAGACTTGCAGTAACTCTTCGTGGTTCTAAATCAATAGTTGTTTAGTGGTCCTAAAATGTCAGAAACATGACCTTGCTTGACCATGCTGTAGGTCATGTAACTGTTTGTTACATTCAATATGTTTTGTGGACTTCACTGGAAAGATGTTGCTCTCCGGTTTTATGATGAAACTAAAGTGTAGTTGAATTTATTCTGCCACTGTGTCTTCTTATTGCCTCGGCCTTAGGTATATATCACGGTCACAAGGCATATGAACTAACAGGTTGTGGAGCAAACAACGCAATTGTCACAACACATAGGTTGTAATATGGATATTTTTCCTGGCTTGGCTTCCCCAGTGATTTAACCCACGCACCACTACTTCCACACATAGATCCAGGGCCCAGTCAGGAGGGGAGAGCTGGGGCAGCCCCCTCTGATCTGCACCTCATAGGGTTGGAAGGTTGGAAGGGTTAGGGGGCAGCCCCCTCTGATCTGCACCTCATAGGGTTGGAAGGTTGGAGGGGTTAGGGGGCAGCCCCCTCTGATCTGCACCTCATAGGGTTGGAAGGTTGGAGGGGTTAGGGGACAGCCCCCTCTGATCTGCACCTCATAGGGTTGGAAGGTTGGAGGGGTTAGGGGGCAGCCCCCTCTGATCTGCACCTCATAGGGTTGGAAGGTTGGAGGGGTTAGGGGGCAGCCCCCTCTGATCTGCACCTCATAGGGTTGGAAGGTTGGAGGGGTTAGGGGGCAGCCCCCTCTGATCTGCACCTCATAGGGTTGGAAGGTTGGAGGGGTTAGGGGGCAGCCCCCTCTGATCTGCACCTCATAGGGTTGGAAGGTTGGAGGGGTTAGGGGGCAGCCCCCTCTGATCTGCACCTCATAGGGTTGGAAGGTTGGAGGGGTTAGGGGGCAGCCCCCTCTGATCTGCACCTCATAGGGTTGGAAGGTTGGAGGGGTTAAGGGGCAGCGGTGTACAAGTCCAAAACAGACATAGTCAAAGAGAGTGGACTTTATAAACGTGTGTGTGTGTGTGTGTGTGTGTGTAAATACACGTGTGCTCACACAAATAGACACACGCCTATGGGTTGCCCTGCACACACACAAGAATACTGTACTTTAAACATGCATCGAGTTAAGAGGCAGACACAAATTCACTTTTAATTCATGTCTGTAAATGACCATAGATAATTTGATATTAATTTATTAATATGAACTCTAAACTTCAAAGCCCTCTCCATGTTGCATGAGAAAACATTTTACTTTTAATCTTGCAGGGTGAGTGTAAACACGTGCTTAAAATGTGAATTAAAACATAGTAGAGCTCAAGGCATGTAATTTTGTTTCACAAAAATATTACTCTTGTTTGCTTGGGATACGTTTTTATTTTTGTTTGATTGTGAAAACATTTTTTTAAGTACATAATGTCTCAGTTCTTTCTGTTTTGATGTCTTCCATTGAAAATGAATAGCGTCGAATCACAGTGTCTTTATTTGTACATGCCACAGCTTGTTGCTCCCCATACCATAACATCTGTGAGGAGGGAGGGGGGTTGATGGCAGCCCTCATGGGTTGGGCCCCTCTGCCTCCCTCAGTCTGTCAGCCCACCTGACTGCTGCTGTGGCAGGCCTGCCCAAGGCAAGACCACAGGCTAGGAGAGGAGGGCCTCCTGTGGTCCTCCACCAGGTCCCGGCAGCCTCCCCAAGCCCATTAGAGCACCCCCTCCTAGCCCTACACCCTCCCAGACACCCCACTCAGCTCTCTGCCCTGGGATGCCACCGCTCAGTCCCACTCTGCACCAGGAAATAACTCTATTGTTTCCAGCGAGCGTGTTATCCCGTTAGGAGGGGGCTTGTTCTCAGGCAGCGTGGTTTGAGATGGGCTCCTGCGTGGCTCCTCTTTGGTGTAAAGAATATTTTTTATTGAGAACAAATCCCAAGTAGGCAGTTTTCCAGTCAAACCTGGTTTGCCTCTCTCTCTCCTTCGCTCTCTCTCTCCTTCGCTCTCTCTCCTTTACTCTCTCTCTCTCTCTCTCTCTCTCTCTCTCCTTCTCTCTCTCTCTCTCTCTCTCTCTCCTTCGCTCTCTCTCTCTCTCTCCTTCGCTCTCGCTCTCTCTCTCCTTCGCTCTCTCTCTCTCTCCCTCTCTCTCTCTCCTTCGCTCTCTCTCTCTCTCTCTCTCTCTCTCTCTCTCTCTCTCTCTCTCTCTCTCTCTCTCTCTCTCTCTCTCTCTCTCCTCTCTCTCCTCTCTCTCCTCTCTCTCTCTCTCTCTCTCTCTCTCTCTCTCTCTCTCTCTCTCTCTCTCTCTCTCTCTCCTCTCTCTCTCTCTCTCTCTCTCTCTCTCTCTCTCTCTCTCCCTCTCTCTCTCTCTCTCTCTCTCTCTCTCTCTCTCTCTCTCTCTCTCTCTCTCTCTGTCCTGGACAAAGAGGAAGAACCTGGGAATGTTGTTGTATTTTCTCTCAATTAATTTCTCTCCCCTTCTGTTCTTTTTTCTGTCGTTCGCCAATCAGCTTTAATGAGATATGCTCGGCATGGGACACGGGTACATTCTCAAAGGCAAGGTGAGGAGGAAATGATCAGATATGCTGTAAATCATCTGATTCTGTGTCTATTGAAGTCTTTTTTATCTAAATGACACTACAGGGCGCTGCAGAATCATAATGGCCCCTGAATGTGACTCGGCCAGGCCCAGGGAACCCTGCTCTGCTCTGGCAGCAGAACTACCAGGATCTATCTGCAACCCAGTTATGGATGTAATTCGTGAACGTTAGATTCTGAAATACGCTGCTATAATTGTTAAATTTATAATTAATCATATCTGATTTGCTGATTGCCATAAACTTGGGAAATATACATTTGGGGGGCTTGGGGGGGGGGGGGGTGCAGTAGACTTTTTTAAGGCATTAAGTATTTATGATGCTTGATAGACGTATAAACTGCGATAAAAGCATCGCCTTGAATATTGATTATTGCTAATTGATGTTGCTTCCTCTGGACAGCCCTCCTTTTCACAACTCTCCTATGAACGCCTCCTTGTTGCATTTCTCTGCTTGTGGTTCAGTCTACCAATTAGCTGTGGGGAGCTTAACAAGCCCGTCATTAGTTGTAATTAGGAAGTGGTTAATTGCGATAAATTGAAGGCGAGGCCCATCGCGGTGAAGGATGGTTGTTGTCGCCACTACTGGAAACAGCTGTTGACTTTCCTGACAGGGTCATGCTCACAACAAATACTCCCCTTGTGCATGGGGGGGGGGGGGGGGAGAGAGAGAGAGAGAGAGAGAGAGAGAGAGAGAGAGAGAGAGAGAGAGAGAGAGAGAGAGAGAGAGAGAGAGAGAGAGAGAGAGAGAGCGTAGGAGAGAGAGAGAGAGTGAAGGAGAGAGAGAGAGAGAGAGAGAGAGAGAGAGGGAGAGAGAGAGAGAGAGAGAGAGAGAGAGAGAGAGAGAGAGAGAGAGAGAGAGAGAGAGAGTGAAGGAGAGAGAGAGCGGAGTTTTTTGTCTTGGTGGATATAGTGCCTTCTCTCCCTCTTTGGTCGTTTTAGGGCCTCCATTTTTTTATGAACTTCTAGCTGAAGCTCTTCTGTGTTAGAAACCGTCTATAATACAGTCATTGAGCCTCCACAGATCTCATTAGACTGAGGCTGGAGTCTAGGATATTGGCCATACAGCTGCTTCACTGGGGTACAGTGTGGAAGGAAGGTGCACGTACAACAGAGAAACAAAAAGTGATAAAGAAACACTTAGACTAAAATCATTCAGTGAGTCTCTCAACTTGGAATTGGGGCTCTGCATACATCGTAGTAGATTATGGAGTCTGTGTTCTCGTGGCTGATATTTTACATGAGAGTGAGGTAATATACCATACTCAAGGGTACACAGGCTCTGCTACCACAGTCCCACCTGGACTTTGAACCCGACACTAACCTCGTGCTCAGTCTCTAGTGTGCCGTGGTACAGTGGAGCATGTCAGACAAGAAATTAAAGATGTCAGTTTACAAGGAAACACCGGCTTCTCTGGGTAACACAACTCTCAGAGAATTTGACAAATTGATTTAAAAGCATGAAATATGTTCCCCAATCCACAAACAGTCCCCTCACCTTTTAAAACGTATTTATCTCCTTGTCTCTCTCCATCTGTCTCTTTGGGAGTGTGCACGCTTTTGTGTGTGTGTGTGTGTGTGTGTGTGTGTGTGTGTGTGTGTGTGTGTGTGTGTGTGTGTGTGTGTGTGTGTGTGTGTGTGTGTGTGTGTGTGTGTGTGTTGATGTATTCAGCATTTTTTATGTCGCAACAGCGCTTTCATCGACTGCTGCTATCAATTGGTTAATTTCTTAGATTTTTTTTTGCACTGGTTTGTTTGGTGTGTGTTAATACATTTCTCCATCCCCCATGTACAAAGTATGTGTTTGTTCAAAGGGAGACTCTGGCTATTCCTTTGTTGCGCTCCGTTGTTCCACATTAGGAATCAGACGTTATTCCCCAGGCGGCCCAGGGTTTCAGACGCCCTACTAATTGGCTGTAATCCCCTTTTTAAATGTGAAAGCCCGCTAGCCTCCAGTCTCACAGTTTACAAGCAATTAATGCATGGAACACCAATATCGCTGGTCACAACTGGTGTCTCAATATTCTGATCTCGGCCCATTTCTGGGGCAGTTGACTCTATCAACGTCATGGACCCAGTGTAAACAGACATGCAGCGGGGCCTGGTGGGGGTGAAGTTTGGAGGAGGGATTTGGTCGGAATTGTCAAGTGTCCGTGGAGACGTGGGCTTTTGGAATGGAGGGATTGTTCCTAGGCACTGATGAAATAATAATGCACACAGAGTTTGGAGGGGATGAAATTTGCACATGAAAATCGTCTCTCTTCGCACTCCTTGCATATAATGTGCTGCCGATGACAATCCCTGCTGCTCACAGTTTATATGCAAATGACTTCCCTCTCTGCTTCTCCTCCTCCTCATCCTCCTCATCCTCCTCAGAGAGTCGCCGGCCGAGAGAGATAGAAGAGAAATAAATAAATATAGATAAAGTGGATGAGACAGAAAAGAGGGGCTTTTTTGTTGTGTTTTGTTTTCGTTTGTCTTGTTTATTTTTAAAAGTATTTTTAAGAGATGATAATATATTAAAATTTTACCATTTGTTTTTCCCGAAAGGAGATATGCAGAGTCTCTGTACATTTTGGAAATTAGAGACTTTTCCTTTGTGTTTAATTGGAAAATATTGCTGGGCAAAAAAATATATAATCAAATCTGTTGTGTAAAGTAAATGTTAAGTAATAATTATATTATTTTAGTCTACAGACATCTCTCCTTCACCTCTGAAGTAATTGTTTTATTTATCTTCTGTCCACCTGTACTTTGTCTTACACTCTCTGGTCTCTCCATTCTCTATCCTCCTTCCTCTGTCCCTACATCCACTGCCCTCAGCCTCCCGCTTGGCCTTCCTGTAGAGTTCTAAGGCCCGCTCCTCTCAGACGAAAGAGAATAGGAGAGGAGGATACAGGGAGGACAAGATTGAGGGGGAGAGGCGGGGTGAAAAGAGAGGAGGCATGTCAGCCTGCTCTCCTCAGTCACGGACAGTTAGTTAAAGCAAACACGGGTGGGCCCCCGAGAGATTGTGGGGCGGCGTGGAGTGCCAATCACGGCCGAGCCCAGGGCATTCCTGAGCACTGCACGCCTTAAGCAACTTTTTATTAATTGAATAAACATCCCAGAGAAAGTGCGTGGTATGGACGCCTCTGTTTCTGTATGATATGTTAGATTAAAGAATAAAGACAGACACAAATGTCAAGTTCAATAGCCTTGTTCAAGCATTGTACAAGTCCCTACATACGGGGTCCAGGGAACAGCCCAGCTAGTCGATTACCTATCAACTAGATTCTGTAACAGCCTCCTCCCCTCTGACACCACCCACCAGCCATTAACCACCAACCACCAACCACCAACCACCAACCACCAACCACCAACCTCCAGCCACCAGCCTCTAGCCACCAGCCTCCAACCACCAGCCACCAACCACCAGCCACCAGCCACCAGCCACCAGCCACCAGCCTCCAGCCTCCAACCACCAGCCTCCAGCTTCCAGCCACCAACCACCAACCACCAGCCACCAGCCTCCAACCACCAGCCTCCAGCCTCCAGCCACCAACCACCAACCACCAGCCACCAGCCACCAACCACCAGCCACCAACCACCAACCACCAGCCACCAACCACCAGCCACCAACCATCAACCACCAGCCACCAACCACCAACCACCAGCCACCAACCACCAGCCACCAGCCACCAGCCACCAGCCACCAGCCACCAACCACCAACCACCAGCCACCAACCACCAGCCACCAGCCACCAGCCACCAACCACCAGCCACCAGCCACCAGCCACCAACCACCAGCCACCAACCACCAACCACCAGCCACCAGCCACCAACCACCAACCACCCGCCACCAACCACCAACCACCAGCCACCAACCACCAACCACCAGCCACCAGCCACCAACCACCAGCCACCAGCCACCAACCACCAGCCACCAGCCACCAGCCACCAACCACCAGCCACCAACCACCAACCACCAACCACCAGCCACCAAACACCAACCACCAACCACCAGCCACCAACCACCAACCACCAACCACCAGCCACCAGCCACCAACCACCAACCACCAGCCTCCAACCACCAACCACCAACCACCAACCACCAACCACCAGCCTCCAACCACCAACCACCAACCACCAGCCTCCAACCACCAACCACCAGCCACCAACCACCAGCCACCAACCACCAACCACCAGCCACCAACCACCAACCACCAGCCACCAACCACCAACCACCAGCCTCCAACCACCAACCACCAACCACCAACCACCAGCCTCCAACCACCAACCACCAACCACCAGCCTCCAACCACCAACCACCAACCACCAGCCACCAACCACCAGCCACCAACCACCAACCACCAGCCACCAACCACCAACCACCAGCCTCCAACCACCAACCACCAACCACCAGCCTCCAACCACCAACCACCAGCCACCAACCACCAGCCACCAACCACCAACCACCAACCACCAGCCTCCAACCACCAACCACCAACCACCAGCCTCCAACCACCAACCACCAACCACCAGCCTCCAACCACCAACCACCAACCACCAGCCACCAACCACCAGCCACCAACCACCAACCACCAGCCACCAACCACCAACCACCAGCCACCAACCACCAGCCTCCAACCACCAACCACCAACCACCAACCACCAACCACCAACCACCAGCCTCCAACCACCAACCACCAGCCACCAACCACCAACCACCTGCCTCCAACCACCAACCACCAACCACCAACCACCAGCCACCAACCACCAACCACCAACCACCAGCCTCCAACCACCAGCCACCAACCACCAACCACCAGCCTCCAACCACCAACCACCAACCACCAACCACCAGCCTCCAACCACCAACCACCAACCACCAGCCACCAACCACCAACCACCAGCCACCAACCACCAACCACCAACCACCAGCCTCCAACCACCAACCACCAACCACCAGCCACCAACCACCAGCCACCAGCCACCAACCACCAGCCACCAACCACCAACCACCAGCCACCAGCCACCAACCACCAGCCTCCAGGCACTGATTTTCTTTCACAGACACACATTTACTGAGGTAGTAGGCCAAAATAAACTAATTTATTTATTCTAAACCTCAGACCGTATTGATTATAATTCTGTGGGCATTGTGTTATGCACCGGGGGTCTGACAGAGAGCATGTAGCATTAGGAAAATAATAATTATCTCTCTTTTATGATTGTTTCTTCTTGCTCTGACTGCTTTTGGCAGGCGGCAGTGGCAATGGGAGTCATTATAGTTTTCACAACCATTAGTACACAACTCAAAACAAATCATAGCTATTTCAAAACTAAGCACATTTTCTATTTACTAAGTGCAACACACAAAATAATAGTCACTTTTCACCAAACTTAATCAGTTTACACATACATGTTTCACATTGCAATACATGTTCATATACAGTAATTCCCATTCACAATGCAATGCTCACATTACATTTGATATGATTCTCTTCTCTTTTGTTGAAATACATATGACTATGAGTCCGACTGCTCTTAATTGATGATCACTTTAACCTACAGATTTGACATGGAAACTGGTTTGTCTACTAAAAAATGTGAGAACTACATAATGAACATGTACAGTTGAGGTCGGAAGTTTACATACACCTTAGCCAAATACATTTAAACTCAGTTTTCACAATTCCTGACATTTAATCCATGTAAAGATTCCCTTCTAGGTCAGTTAGGATCACCACTTTATTTTATGAATGTGAAATGTCAGGATAATAGTAGAGCGAATTATTTATTTCAGCTTGTATTTCTTTCATCACATTCCCAGTGGCTCAGAAGTTTACATACGCTCAATTAGTATTTGGTAGCATTGCCTTTAAATTGTTTAACTTGGGTCAAACGTTTCGAGGTAGCCTTTCACAAGCTTCCCACAATAAGTTGGGTGAATTTTGGACCATTTCTCCTGACAGAGCTGGTGTAACTGAATCAGGTTTGTAGGCCTCCTTGCTCACACACGCTTTTTCAGTTCTGCCCACAAATTTTCTATAGGATTGTGGTCAGGGCTTTGTGATGGCCACTCCAATACCTTGGCTTTGTTGTTCTTAAGCCATTTTGCCACAACTTTGGAAGTATGCTTGGGGTCATTGTCCATTTGAAAGACCCATTTGCGACCAAGCTTTAACTTCCTGACTGATGTCTTGAGATGTTGCTTCAATATATCCACATAATTTTCCTGCCTCATGATTTCATCTATTTTGTGAGTGCACCAGTCCCTCCTGCAGCAAAGCACCCCCACAAAATGATGCTGCCACCCCTTTGCTTCACGGTTAGGATGGTGTTCTTCGACTTGCAAGCCTCCCTCTTTTTCCTCCAAACATAACGATGGTCATTATGGCCAAACAGTTCTATTCTTGTTTCATCAGACCAGAGGACAAAGGGCAAAGAGGCACTGAGTTTGCAGGTAGGCCTTCAAATACATACATAGGTGCACCTCCAATTGACTCAAATTATGTCAATTAGCCTAACAGAAGCTTCTAAAGCCATGACATAATTTTCTGGAATTTTCTAAGCTGTTTAAAGGCACAGTCAACTTAGTCTATGTAAACTTCTGAACCACTGAAATTGTGATACAGTGAATTATAAGTGAAACAATCTGTCTGTAAACAATTGTTGGAAAAAGTACTTGTGTCATGCACAAAGTAGATGTCCTAACCGACTTGCCAAAACTATAGTTTGTTAACAATACATTTGTGGAGTGGTTGAAACAGTTTTAAGGACTCCAACCTTAGTGTATGTAAACTTACGACTTCAACTGTATATCTGTAAAGTAGAAACATAAAAAGCATGATATATATTCAAATCTAGTACTATGATGATGACTATTATGATTTTCCTTCACAGTAAATAAAAAATAAATCTGATATTGACAAGATCAGAGATGTATGTAACAAATAAAATAAACGTTAATTGGTCGCATACCTAGATGTTACATCTGCTCGTGTTTTTAGCTCTAACAGTGCAGTAATACAATATCAATAAAATACCAATATGCAAATAATCCAGGAAGTCCAAAACAAGAAACAAATGCGTCCCCATACATTAAACATGTATCCAAAATGAAGTTGCAGGGGTCTTTTTGATGCATTGGCCAATACAGTACTGGAACACCATAATACGGAGGTACATGCCATTTACGTAGCAGACACTTTTATCCAGACTGACAACAGTGGGAATCAATTAAAAAATAAAATAAAAAAAATCACATTTTCGAACAGTCCATTTATATTTTCCAACGGCGTTATGCATTTGGGTGAGGTTTTTTTCTCGCCTGAGTAGCTTCGTTTCACTGCCAAAACATTCAATGAAACCATCTAGTGTTCAGCGAAATAACAGCACAATGTCAAATACAGGTAGCCTAGTCAAATAATTAACATCCGATCACATTAACCGTTACACTCTCGCGAGAATTCCACTAACGGGAATGCCTGACAGCTTGAAAGATGTTTTGGACACTACAGTGAAAATTGTTAACTTCGTTAAAGCAAGGCCCCTGAACTCTCGTGTATTTTCTGCACTATGCAATGATATGGGCAGCTACCATGTAACGCTTTTACAACGTACGCTGGTTATCAAGGGGCAAAGTATTGAGATGTTTCTTTTTTAAATTGAGAGACAAGCTTAAAGTTTTCTTTACTGACCATCATTTTCACTTGTCTGACCGCTTGCATGATGACGAGTTTCTCACACGACTGGCCTATCTGGGTGATGTTTTTTCTCACCTGAATGATCTGAATCCAGGATTAAAGGGACTCTCCGCAACTATATTCATTGTGCGGGACAAAATTGAGACTATAATTACGAAGTTGGAGCTTTTCTCTGTCTGCATTAACAAGGACAACACACAGGGTTTTCCATCATTGTATGATTTTTTGTGTGCAAATCAACTCAAATGTGATATAGCAAAGCACCTGAGTGAGTTGGGTGCGCAATTACACAGGTACTTTCCCGAAACGGATGACACAAACAACTGGATTCGTTATCCCTTTCATGCCCTGCCTCCAGTCCACTTACCGATATCTGAACAAGGGAACTTCATAGAAATTGCAACAAGCGGTTCTGGGAAAATTGAATTGAGTCAGAAGCCAATGACAGATTTCTGGATAGGGCTGCGCTCAGAGTATCCTGCCTTGGCTAATTGCACTGTTAAGACACTGATGCCCTTTGCAACCACGTACCTATGTGAGAGTGGATTCTCACCCCTCACCAACATGAAAACTACATACAGGCACAGACTGTTTGTGGAAAATGATTTAAGACTGAGACACTCTCCAATACAACCCAACATTGCAGAGTTATGTGCATCCTTTCAAGCACACCCTTCTCATTAACCTGTGGTGAGTTATTCACAATTTTCAATTAACAAATAAGGTTTTATATATAAGATGGTGAAATAAAGAGCACAATTATTGATTATTATTATATATTTATTTGTGCCCTGGTCCTATAAGAGCTCTTTGTCACTTCCCACGAGCCGAGTTGTGACAAAAACTCACACTCATTCTTATGTTTAATAAATGTATCGTATAGTGTGTGTGGCAGGCTTACAATGTTGGCAAAAAAACAACATTTGAGAGTGCCCTGACCCTGGTACTAGAGGGGGTACGCAGCTGGAGGTTGAATGTTTGAAGGGGTACGGACTATAAAAAGTTTGGGAACCACTGCTCTAATGAATTGAGTCACGTGCAGGACCTCCACATGACATAAGTATAATACAATACTTTAAAATACAATACATGATTACAATACAGGTGGAAGATGTATGATTGCCATCCCCATGAGCGTACCACCGTCCTTCAGGCCATGGATGAGGCAATGATTTCAATCCAGACCTATGTCAGGCTTGAATTCCCCATACCAAAAGGTTATTCCCCAGATGCATGAACAATTAGGATATTTACTGCAATTTCATTGAGAAACTATGTCCAAATGCTCAAGACAGGCTTGAGGCAAATTAGTGCCTGCTAAACATGATGTTTCTTTCATTTCTTTCATTTTATGATATTTGAAGGCTCTCTTCAATGATCACACCTTTGATCACACCCAAATTATGGACATTTGATGTTCAGTCAATTTTAATGAGTCGTGCAAGTGTATTGCCTAATGTGAAAACAGTGTAATGTACTGTAATTTACAGTACTGTAGCATACTACATTCAAGGGGCAATTCAGATTTTTTTATTGCTATTTTATTAACTGGTTGAGAAGATATCTATGTTTTGGTGATTAAACCAGTATACTCATTATATTTCACAGTAAACTTATATTTTGGATCAATGGTTGTGCGGTGAAAGACGTCTACAAACAAAATGAAAGCACAATGAAAGATTCTGAACGGAAGAATGGCTGTGTCACAAATGTTACCAGTTTGAAGTGTTGTAGTAAGAGTTTAGAAAATTCACCACATGCTTGTGAAAATAGGCACCAAAGCGATTAAAAAAACTGTTAGGAGGTAACACACCTCTCAGCTGATGAGATGTGCTGGAGCAAAGGACCACAGGTGTGTGAGGATACAGCAAGCTAACTAACAACCAGCACAGCAGCACACATATATGCAGACAGGAGACATAGCCAGACCCTTGTCAAACACTGGAGGTGCCCATTCCCCCTGCATTATGACTTTGTGTGTGTGTGTGTGTGTGTGTGTGTGTGTGTGTGTGTGTGTGTGTGTGTGTGTGTGTGTGTGTGTGTGTGTGTGTGTGTGTGTGTGTGTGTGTGTGTGTGTGTGTGTGTGTGTGTGTGTTGCCATCTACATTTCTTATTTTTGCACTCTGTGGCCCTCTGTCAATATCTCTGTTTTTCTCTTTCTCCCCTCTCTCTCTCTCTTTCACCATTTCTCACTGCATCACTCCATATATTCATGAATTCCTGTTTGTGATGAAAACTTATGCATGAAAACAGAGGGTGGAAAAAACAAACAGAGAGTGAATGGTGACGGAGGTTTGTTTGGCCTGGGCACCGCGCGTAGCGGCAGACGCAGGGTGGTCCTGAGGGACATGCCAATACGGGAGACTATGATTCCATCTCTCTCTCTCCATCTCCTTTCCCCTCTTTTCTTCCCTTTCCACCCACCCACCTTTCATCCCCCATCTTTCTCTCATTCCCCCACCTTCCCCCCCTTTCTCCCCTCTCCCCTCTCTCTCTCTCCCTCGCAGTGTCAAAGCGAGTTACAGGCAGAAGAGCACTCCCTCTTAAATAATTCACAAGTTGATTAATAGACTCACAAGGGTATAATTAGACAGGGGAGAGACAGTGGCTAGTGTAACCAGTACAGTGCTTAGGGGAATTAGAGAGGGAGCGGGGTTACTGAGGAAATAGAGAATACGGAGGGGGTGGAGGGGGGCACCTTTCTGAGGCTAGGCGGTGTGTGAAGCAGCCTCTCCAGGAGCATTGAGCCAGGGTTTGTTTGATGTGTAAATTGGACAGTTTGAATCCGTCTCCTTTAATTTTTCACAACGTACAGGGCCCCCCTGGGTACTCCACCACTAAAATAAAAGTGTCCTCTCATCTTCTCACTTTTTAAACCCCTTTTCTTTTTTATTAGCTGTATCATCTCCATACTTTTCAGTTATCCTCCTCCGATCAGAGTATGGGGTTTCACCTGTATTCGTGTCATGCAGCCATCAGCATGAAAATGCACTTACACTGCGTCTAAGGCATCTTTTGTATTCTGAAAGGGATGTGCTTTCCACTGCTAGACCCGTCTTCAAAACAAACAAACAAACAGAACAATGAAACCATAGATCTCACTTTTCAGCCCAGACATCATTTCGGTTGTTGCTGATCTCTGTCTGCTTCACTTCCACTGTTAAAACAACAACAACAACAACAAATCTACTGAAATACACCCAGACAGATACACAGACACAGTGTCTTTTCTGGGCTTTCCTCCCCCTTCTGCAAAGTCACTTCTGACTGACTTATGATTCTCATATTGTTAGTTGTTTGTTCTTGTTCTTCCTCCCCGTTCTCTCATTCTTTGGTGTTTCATTGTCGATTTCTCAGATTGCTTTCTGCAGACAGACAGTCCTGTGTGTGTGTGGTTTCACAGTGAGGATTGGAAATGTGGTATCCAAACAGTCCCGATGTGTCCATCCAGCTCTGGGCTCTGATGTGCTGCGTGTCTGGCTGCATGTCGGCTTGTCAGCTCTAATTTATCCCTCTCTGTTCTTTCTATTTTCTCTCTTCTGTCTCCTCCAGATGTTGCACCCGGTGTCAAAATGGATCTCTAGATTTTCCACTGCTGAAAAAGGGGGAGAACATATTCTTCTGTTTGTACAAGCTGATAGATACACTTTGAAATTCAATTCCGTTTTCTTTCATGCCACAAGACACACAGGAGGAGATGAGCCCAATTTGCTGAGATCTGTCTGTGCCCTTGATGCCATTGGCGCTTTCTTTCCTAGGTTATTTCTTTAGGTGTGTTGAATCATTTATTTGACTTGATTGTCCCCCCCAAAAATTGTATCCATTGCTCTACCTCTCTGAGTCTATTGCCTTTGATAATTATGCTTTCGTTATTGATTATGTACAATGTCATTGGCCCTTTCTTTGTTGTCCACTCTAACAATACCAACTAACAATGTTCTGGCACCAAAAAGCCCTGGTCCTTGTTGTTCTCCTGCCACGCCACCAGGAGGCGCTGAGAGGAGCAGTAGCCCCTGCATGTGTTGATTTATTTATCTGTGATGGATTAAAGCCTGTATACCTGATAAAGGGGATGTCAGAACAGCTTTGACAGCCACAGAGGCGGCAGAGTGTGCACGATTTGGTCGCCGTGCGGTGCCGGCAGATACAAGGAGCGTCTCTGGCATCTTTGAAGTCTTGACAGACGAGAGTCTCTGAACATCCCCTTAATCTTGCCTTCCCTCAGAGAAGCAGCGCCAGCCAGGTATATGAGCGTGCTCACTTCTCTGTTGGCCTTGTTCTCTTAATGACACAAACCATTCAGCGACCATGCATGATAGCATTTCATCTAGCATAATGTATGGTGGCTGCTTTCTTCAAACGCCCCAGTGCCTCTCTCTGCATAAGCCAGCTGGAGATAGCAGTAGACACAGACAGGCCTTTGGCACACTGGGATATTGTGTGATGTGTACGCTGTTTGATTGTGCCTCATTGTTTTTGTGAGCCCACTAAAAGCAAATACAAGGAAACTGCCGTGTAGGATTGTCTGGAAAGCAGATCATTGGAGATGTGTTTTGTACCTGGATGGCTGTGTGTGTGCCTGTAATGGCCTGTAGTAGATATCGACAACATGTATGTACTTATCATCATGACAGTGCTAATGGAGAGCACTGAACCTTTAACCATCATTACCATGCTACTACTTCACCACCTACTGTATACCTCATGTCTCATACTGTACCTGGAGGATATAGTCAACCATAAGTGAAGGATATAGTATTGATACCCTTTACATGTCGTTTTCTTTGGTTATTTTCTACCATATCTATCTTTTCTCCACGTTGATCCTCTCTCTCATCCCATTCCCATGACTTGCAGTTCTCTCTCTCTCACTTTCTCTCTCCCTCTCTCTCCTTCCCTGTGGTTGAGTCTGGAACTGGGGCTGTGTAGAGTAGATGTAGTTGATGTGTAGTGCTGCTGAGGCTGCTGCTGCTGTGAAGGCTTGGTGGATGTGTGGAGCTTCTGAGAAGGCTTGGTGGATGTGTAGAGCTGCTGAGAAGGCTTGGTGGATGTGTAGAGCTGCTGAGAAGGCTTGGTGGATGTGTAGAGCTGCTGAGAAGGCTTGGTGGATGTGTAGAGCTGCTGAGAAGGCTTGGTGGATGTGTAGAGCTGCTGAGAAGGCTTGGTGGATGTGTGGAGCTTCTGAGAAGGCTTGGTGGATGTGTAGAGCTGCTGAGAAGGCTTGGTGGATGTGTAGAGCTGCTGAGAAGGCTTGGTGGATGTGTAGAGCTGCTGAGAAGGCTTGGTGGATGTGTAGAGCTGCTGAGAAGGCTTGGTGGATGTGTAGAGCTGCTGAGAAGGCTTGGTGGATGTGTAGAGCTACTGAGAAGGCTTGGTGGATGTGTAGAGCTGCTGAGAAGGCTTGGTGGATGTGTAGAGCTGCTGAGAAGGCTTGGTGGATGTGTAGCGCTGCTGAGAAGGCTTGGTGGATGTGTAGAGCTGCTGAGAAGGCTTGGTGGATGTGTAGAGCTGCTGAGAAGGCTTGGTGGATGTGTAGAGCTACTGAGAAGGCTTGGTGGATGTGTAGAGCTGCTGAGAAGGCTTGGTGGATTTGTAGAGCTGCTGGGCAGGAGAGGGCGCTGGGGTTAATTACTCCATTACTGGGTGGCTCAGGAAGTGGCTGTTTAAACAGGCCTCAGTCAGCAGGGGACTAGGCCTCATTACTCCAGCTAAAGCTGTGACCCTTCCCCACCGCCTAGCCACCGCCTCTTACCACAGGTGTTTTAGGCATGCCAGAGAATATTCATACAGAAGAGGTAGAGAGGTAGAGAGAGAGAGGTAGAGAGAGAGAGAGAGAGAGAGAGAGAGAGAGAGAGAGAGAGAGAGAGAGAGAGAGAGAGAGAGAGAGAGAGAGAGAGAGAGAGAGAGAAAAATAAAACAGAGCGGGGTTCTTGGGTTTAACTTGTGTGGCTCTATTGCATCATTACCTGAGCTGTGGCAGGGCTACAATTATCCCCCAAATACCCTGGTGTAACTAGAATAGCATCTACGACTCCGATTACCCCCCCCCCCCCCCCTTCAACCACACCTCCAACCCCCGCACCCTCTCTTCCTCAGGTGTCTGATGGCACTGGCTGATAATGACGGTGCTCTCATTTGCAGAAAGGACAGTGAGTTGAAATGGGGTCGAGGCTGTCTATGAACAGGACACGATGGAACAGAGCTCATACCTGTCACTTTACTGGGCTGTATCAGTTCCTATTATTTATATTCCCAGGAGGCACAAGGGCAGGTGCTATAACTTCTCATTATTTCATCGTCTTAACATTTTGACCTGAGTTGTCTTACATGTACAGTATGACAGTTTGTGGCAATTAGTTTGTCTGACCATCCAAGGAAATATCAAAACACCCCCTGAAATGGAAATATAACACAATTGTACTGCAGGTGTGTATAAAATATATTTGTCCACCTCCCTATAGACTTTCCTCATCCAGAGGACTTAAAAATGGATGTTCTCCAATTATAAATGAGAGCTGTGTGTGGGAGAACTAATCCAAGGGTTTTGATAAATGAGTTGTAAAGGCCTCAGTTGTGGCCTGCTGAACTGCATGATGAAGTTTCAAGTCAATTCCTCTTTGTCTGCTCCTAGAACTCAACTAAAAATATTGTCATTTTGACTGAAAGATACTCTCTTTCATATAAACACCCGAACGCATGCGCGCACACACACAGAGACACACAGAGACACACAGAGACACACACACACACACACACACGCACACACACACACACACACACACACACACACACACACACACGCAAATGTCTCTGGAGAGGCTGTCAAACACTATCAATAAAAATAACATTTGATATGAGGGAAAACGCTTGATTTTTGGGAGCTCTCCAAACTATGTGATTTTAGCTCAAATCCTGAACAGAGCTTCCACAATATAATTGAGGGCAGAAATCAATAGAAGCAGCAGGATATGGCTGGCAGTGAGCTGTGGTGTGCACAGGCGCATCCATATTGAGAGTGTTGGCTGTTCGATCTGTGTCTGGGATAGGCTCAGCTTCACTAGCCTAATCACACATGGCGCCGGTCGATGCCAGGACTTAGCCATTGGCGCTCTCCATTGGCATATGTTAAACACGACTCTCCCTCTCCCTTCCCGGTTTAAAAAGCTACACCTGAGATCCTTGACCATTTAAAGCCAAAAAACAGGGATTATTTTAAACATAGCCCGAGGTGAGGGTGAAATTCTATGCTCCGGTGACCTGGGTGTGTGCTGGGTCGGGCAGCGTAGGAGAGAGGGACACACAGGATATTTATGGTATTGATTTTTCAAAGTAGATACAGGGAGATTTAGAGGGGCTTGACTCTTAAAATTCCCAAGGAGCCGCACTCTCTGAGAAGTAGGAGGGAGGTTCAGAGGCATTCATCTGCAAAGCTGTGCTATGTTGTGGAATGATGCCTCAATGTGTATCAGAAGAATCATTAAGCCAGGGTCAAGGTGGAGCTGCTGCTCCTCAGCTTAGCCTCTGCTAGCTAGGTGTTTGTACAGTCTGTGTCAGGTAGGAAGGTGGAGGTGAGAACTGACGAGAGGTCTCTGTGATGTAGAGATGGGGATTTCTCCTTTTTCGGTTGGCGTGAGCAAATAGAATGAGCATCTTGTAGCCTGATCGTGGAATATGGTTGTGTTCTAAATCATATTTCATGTCCAGACAGTGCTCATATTCATTCACCGGATTTACCTGCTATCCTCTCTGTGAATGTAAGCTTACAAAGGATGCACTTATTTATTGATAGAAAAAAATGATGAGCTGTTCAGGTTAGACATAATTAAACCCTTTTCACCTTCAATCTGTATCCCTAGTCCACTGGATACAGTAGGACTATTTGTCCTACCTCCACCGAGCAACACAGTCCCTGCTCCCCAGCTGGTTGAGGTGTGGCAGACAACCATCGGGGTCGATTCCCTGCCATGACTCCTCACCCTCCAGTCACGACTCATGACTCAGGAGCCATATTTAGAAATGATGGGTGATCTCATAGGCGATGGGCGGTGCCATTGTAATTGTCCTTTGGAGTGCCCCAATTATGCCATTAAGGGCCCCTCAGTGATGAGGCTAATGGCAGGAGACCTCGTTTGCATAGCATTCTCTTAATTGAGCCTGAGGCCTGGCGTGAAAACAAGACTCAGATTATGTTACTGACGGAAAGGGAGGACGTTGGTCTGACCTCCGGCAATAATTTCCCTGACAGCTATATTAATTAACAGCTATTCCGTTACATGGGCTTTAGGTGGGATAAATAAGTGGGCATGGTGACGGGGGTGGTGACGAGGTGTGTGTGTGTGCCCAAGTGTAAAGGCCCTGATCTAGGGCTGTGTCTGAAATGGCATCCTATTCCCTATAGAGTGCACTATAGTGGCCATAAGGCTCTGGTCAAAAGTAGGGCACTATATAGGGAATATAATGCCATTTTCGAGCCAGCCAGTTGTTCTAATGGAGAAGCCACAGTGCTATATGAGTGGTTGAAGGCCAAAGAGGGCTTGGCACATAGGATGGATCCTCTTACCCATCATTCCCCAAAGGAGGTAACCCAGCCTGTGCCAGCCGGTTAATAAATCACCACACAAAGCCTCCTATAATACTTTTAATTGTGAATGAATTAGACTGTTTTATCTGGAGAAGCTACTGTATCAATGTATTGGTATGACCCAACAGCCAGGTCTTAGTTGACTTGTGCCTGCGCTGTGCCTGTGCTGTGCCTGCGCTGTGCCTGCGCTGTGCCTGCGCTGTGCCTGTGCTGTGCCTGCGCTGCGCTGTGCCTGCGCTGTGCCTGCGCTGTGCCTGCGCTGTGCCTGCGCTGTGCCTGCGCTGTGCCTGCGCTGTGCCTGCGCTGTGCCCTTTCCATACAAAGCAGTTTTGATATTAGATTCAGATACTGTTAGCTATTGTACAGGAACCATATAGTTATTGTTTAGAATACAGATGTAGATTTCCTATCTAATTAAGACAGCCTCTCTCTCTCTCTCTCACACACACACACCATCCCAGACAAGCCTTGTGTGTGTGTGTGTGTGTGTGTGTGTGTGTGTGTGTGTGTGTGTGTGTATATATATATATATATATCAGGATGTAGCTTATCTGAAGCAGGTGAGCCAGGCAGCTCTTTTGTTATGTAAAGAGGTGCCATGTGATCCTGCAATATAAAAGAGGAGAGGAAAAGAAACCGTTCAGATAAACTACTCTCATCAGATAATGAACCATGCCTTTGCTCATTTTCCCATCCTTTGCATAAGTGTCTGATCGACTTTCAAAAAGCTGATCAGCCAGAGAGAGAGAAACTCCTCAGAGCTGTCATCCGGGGCTCCAGCAGAATGCTAGAATGCTGTTGGCTCACTACAAAGTTACAGCAGGGGGCCGCTGCTGGTGGGTTACACACATTTACAAATACTTTCAGAAAATCAATTATGGCATGGAGTTGTTGGACTTGATGATCAGAAACTCTTTGTCTTGTACCATATTAAAAATACTCAACTATTTATGTCCACGTGGAAGCCAAGGAGAGAAAATATTTTGATGACATACATCATATGTCCATGTCTAGAGTTTTGAGGCAACACTTTTGTTCAACATGTAGGCCTCATTTTCTAATGACATCTTGGCATCAAGTGTCTATACTACATTCAAAAAGGCCATTTGACAATGTGTTTTGTTTCTAAAAATCTGCACAAAATTCATGGTCTTCCTTCCATGGTTGCTGTAATTCAGTAAGTTTATGTAATTAAAACTAGTAATGACAGCTGCGTATTTTCCACATGGTTAAGCTGAAGTATGTTTCTCATACATTTGTCCCCTTTCCTTCCTGTCAAAACTTCCCCTGCACCTGTCACAATTAGAGTTTTGTATAGCCCCCATGCCCCTTCACAGCTCCCCTGCTGCCAGTTTTTAACTACACTCCACTCTGGCCTCTGCTCTACTTGTTACAGACCCAACATGAGTGCAAACAATCAAAGTGTTTGGGAACGCTGAAAAATGCATGGCTATCCGTGACAGACAGATAAAGCAGGGCAATTAGCCACGTAATCCTAGAGCATCGTACTGAATTGTCAGCCTCAGCTGTCCCTTCTCTCTCTCTCCCTCCCTCCTCTCCTATCCTCTCTTTCTCTCTATTAGTTAAATGTACTCTGTGTCGTCTCCACATCAAATCAAGTAACACTTCCCCTAATTGGCTTATAAATAATACAGCAGGACCTTCATTATAATTTCATCAGTGGTAAACATTGCAGGGGCAGTTGGTAAAGAACCTATCCCTCATTAATTTCTTAATTTGGGTAGATGGAATGAAGGGGAAGTGATGGAGAGATTGAGAAAGGTAGGGATGAGAGAAAGAATGCGAGAGATGTGGAGATCAGGTGAACAGAGAGACTCGTATCACTTCAGGCAGAGGAGGAGGGAGTGAGGGAGGGATGGTTGAAAAAACAGGGAGGAAGATGCTATTGCTGCTGCTTTTGTTAATAGATGTCAGATATTCAATCCAAGGGTTTTGTCAGTAGCTCTCTGCACGATAAGCGATATGGGCCTACCTCCCCTTTAAAAAAAAGCACACACACACAACCTCGCTCCCTAGTCTTGGTCCTTGTTCTTTTTATACCAACGTAATGAATATTTCATATAAAAAAACATAAATATTCATTTTAACAGTTTCGCACAGTAGTTATTACCGGTATTTCTTACAATAAAAAAATAAAAAAAATACTCATTATATATTCTGCATAACCAATCCCTGAAATAATCTCATACATCCTCAGACACTTAAACACACACACACACTCAGGATTATTTACACTGCTAACAAACTTATTTCTAATCAGAACAATAGTAAGCCAATGCCTTATCTCCTTTGTTGATTGATTATCTGTCCAGAGCTACTACAGTATCATCAGTATCATTCCTATGGCAAGATAACTCCTCAACCTGTGATAAAGGCCTATGTGAGAGATATAATAGACATCGTTGCATGTCTCGTTGTATTTACTTGCATGATAAAAAGACACATAATTCCCTAACACTGACAATTGCTATAGAAGTCTGTTTAGCAAAGAAGGTGACTAAGTTTCCCTTGTCAGATAAAGTCACGGGAAGCAGCCATTATGATTCCATAATACTGTTTAAAGGACTTTTACATGAGGTATGAGGTGGATGAATATGACACGCTCTGATCTCTGAAAGACTGATATTAAAGAAAACTCTCAAATGAGTCATTTCCATTCCTCTTCCTGTTGAAATGTTTGAATATAAAAAGGCACAATGAGCCCTTCAGCCATCAAAAAGAGAGGAAAGCATCCTTGGTACGATTCTGGATCCAGTCAGACACCTGAAGGCAATCTCTCTTAGCTGTAACTCAACACTGTCACTATTATCGAAAGCTGCCACCTCAGTGGTGTCATAACTGATGGGTAGAGACATCCTAAAAAAGCGAGTGTCAAGATGTACAACTACAATACATGTACTATGTGTCTCACACAAAGAAGAAACAAGCTGAATAGAGCCAGGTATAAGTTAGGCTTCTCTTTTCACTTGACCTCTGACTCATCCAGACTGATCCAGTAAATGACTCACTGACCAATGAGGGGGCAACATGACTCCGCTATTCACATCAACTCCATATCATACAAATCCTATTAGCTAGAAGGACATTCTGGTCGCTAAGTGGAGCCAACATGAAAACACACAGAGCTGCCCAATGACGTGAACCTACCAGAAGAACTAAATGCCTTCTATGCTCGCTTTGAGGCAAGCAACACTGAACCATGCATGAGAGCACCAGCTGTTCCGGACGACTGCGTGATCATGCTCTCTGTAGCTGATGTGAGTAAGAGCTTTAAAGAGGTTAACATTCACAAGGCCGCAGGGCCAGGCGGATTACCAGGACGCGTACTCAGTGGTGGTGAGTGTTGTCAGACTTCAGCCACCCAAGTCATAGACTGTTCTTTCTGCTACCACACGGCAAGTGTTACCAAAGCACCAGGTTTAGAATCAACAGGACCCTGAACAGCTTCTACCCCCAAGCCATAAGACTGCTAAATAGTTAGTTAAATTGTTAACAATAGCTACCCAGACTATCTGCATTGACGCTTATTGCACAATTTTTTGGGGGACTCATCACATAAACTGCTGCTACTGTTTACTATCTACCCTGTTGCCTAGTCACTTTATTCCTAGTTATATGTACATATCTATTTCAATTACCTTGTACCCCTGCACATCAACTCGGTACTGGTACCCTGTGTATATTACATTACTCATTGTGTATTTATTATTACTGTTCTATTATTTCTCTCTGCATTGTCAGGAAAGCCTGTAAATAAGCATTTCACTGTTAGTCTACACCTGTTGTTTACGAAGCATATTTACAAATAAAATTGGATTTGACACATCCCCTCAGACTTATTTAACTCTGGCTGAGAGGGGCCGACACCATGTTGAGAATGAGCTTAATTAATGTAGCAGTAAAACACAAGCCTCCCTGCTCATGCCCTTTGTACTGCTACTTCTCAGTATTAGTTCCACTCCAGCGGCCCCATGCTCAAGAACAAGCAGCGTCTCTAATGATGGACACGTCCCCCTCCTCCTCTCCACACAGCCCCACCACTGGTCTCGGGTCACTGCCCCGGCCCCTCTGGGGACAGAGAGGAGTCTACCCATTAAAGGACCATGTTAAGTCTGCTTTAAAACAAACCCCCCAGACTCACTTCATTAGCAGGGACAAGTTAGTTAGAGGATGTGCCTCAGTTTGGAGCAGTTTAAAAGCTGAGGAGAGAAAAGTATTATCTCAGGGGTTGTGAGCAGAGTGAAGTGACTTCAGAAAAACATTTGTTCTCCCTAATGTTTCTTGTGTGTTTATTTTTGGGGTGCAAACATTGCAGACAGTCGTGTTTATCTCAGAGTTAGGGGACTGTCTGTTACCAACGTAAACAAACATTGTTTGTTTAGGGTAATAAAATTACTATGGAAGATTCACTTTTTCCATATTAGACTAATTCAATGGAAAAATACTCAAAAATGTACAAAGACTTAAAAAAGGTTTATTTACACATCAGGAAAATATCATCCAATGAACTCTTGGTTACAGATAAGGGTCATGGAAAAGTCCTGATGACCCCATCAAATACGATAGGGACATGAAAGTTGGGAAACAGCACAGTGACAAAGAAAAAAAGGATTTACAGCACTAGATAAGGGAGGAGTGAGTACTGTCATATTTGGGTACTATAGGGATCAGCGTCTCTGGCTTTACAGCACTCCGTTAGTTGACATGAGATTGCCAAATAGGACTAAAGGACAGAAGATTGGGTAGTCCAGGTGAGACATTGCAATGGAAACCCTTTGTCCAACATCAGCCTTCCATTCTAAACTATGACGTGAATGAGCCGACTACTCAAAACATGACAAAATACAGAGGTAAGAAATCAACATGAACACAAAAAAACACTAACAAAAACCAGATGGATTTGATCCCATAAGACTGTCCAGTGTAATGAAGCAGCTGCAGTGTAAATGGATGAAGAGATATTTGGGTTCTGCAAAATGCAGCTGTATCAGAGGCTAGTGGGAGGAGCTATAGGATGACAGGCTCATTGTATTGGCTGGAATGGAATGAAAGGAACAGAGTCAAACGCGTGGTTTCTATGTTTGATACTGTTCCATTTATTCCATTACAATGAGCCTGTCCTCCTATAGCTCCTCCCACCAGCCTCCACTGACTTCTGTATACATAACAGCATAGGACATATCAAATTCTAACTAGATAAACAAACAAAAGGAATAGCATATTAAATAAAAGCGTGAAAAGGTGTTAAGAAGGCTTTACGCGATCCAGCCATTGACATGAAGGCTATAAATATTGTATGCATAAAGAATCCTCCTTTTGAAGTCTTGTGAGAGCTAAGACAGAGGAAGAAAGGGAGGGGAGACGGTAATTACTGGTGGAAATGATCTTTGACAGATTATTCTATTAAAGTAGGAGGTTGTTCAAACAAACACAGCTAACCTCTAACAGCACTGGTCTCCACCTATCAATGACAAGAACATTCTCACCTGAAGAAACACTTCCCCTTGACAAACAAGACACTTACTGGGAGCCAATCACATGAAAAAATGTATGCTCCGTATAACGCTACAGAGTTGGTCTAAGAAAAAGATCCCCACTGGTCATTTTGAATGAGAGAATATTGAATGCTAATAATTCGCAAAGTGCTAGTTTCTAATGAATGATTCAAAACCTGAAGACGTATTTTCAGTGTGGATCGTCAAAATACTGTGGTGGCACACATACTACCGCCATATCGACCACAGAAAACAGGCAAATTATCCAAATTTACTCAACTACTAATCTCTGAACATGTCTACTGATGACAATGGGCTGAGGATTCTGGGTAAAACTCTGGCTCTCTCATCAAGTGTTGAGAGCTGCGAGCCGGGCCGCTTCCTCTCGCAGGGCTAGCCCCAGGGCAGCCTATCATCTCCAGTGACACCAGAGGGAGGGTGGAACCTCACCCCTCTGCCTGGCCAGGACTGTGCATGGGGATGTAAGGGATGAGACGACAAGATGGAGAGCAGTGCTGTTACTAGCCCAGTCTCCTAGGTCCAACTCCATCTTTGATCACTGGCCACTAACCTCCATGTCTCCGAGATATGGGGAAGGAGTGGGAGGGGGGACCGGCGGGGAGAGCACATCAAGTACACATCCTTCCCAAAGTAAAAAAGGGTTAATTGTATTTAACAATATGCACTCTAACCCCCCCCCCCCCCTTGATTAGAACGAGCATCACATCTGCCTGCCGCCCGGCTCTGTTCCTCATTACTGTGGAATCTCATTACAATCAGCACCCATGGGAGACACAGCATCAGTTTTAAACACTTTCTATCCCTCTCTTCCTACCTCACACTCCTCTCTCGCCTCTCTTTCTCTCCGTCTACAATATCGGAAGTCCTCATCTAAGAGTCATTTTTTTCTCCCACATGCAGCATGGAAATTGCTTTACACTGCCAATTAAAATAACATACATTTAGATTGTTTCCCCTCAGTCAGTGAGGATATGTATGTGTTGCTCTCTAATGGCAGAAATAAACCTAAAATAAGGCTGACACGCCAAGGCCGCCCCCCCCTTGTTTTTGCCTAACAGAATAACACACACGTGTTTGGAAATGCAGTAACAAAGGAGGTTAACTTATGGGTCTGAACTCAGAGAAAAGGTTAGATCCATCTCCACACACTCAACTTTCTCTCTTAATAAACCATATTCTTATCAGTGGGGTTTCAAATGTATATTCAAAACCTTTATTTTTTTAAATTAAAAGGTTGTGGTATAATTCATTTAAACAAATAAATAATGCTTGGCAATAAGTAACAAGTAAAAATAAGGAAAATTGTCCATCTAGTCCAAGCAGGCGCACAAGTGTTGCAGGCAATGTAACCCTGGCTCTCCACAAGCCTGTCCTATAGTCCTAGAGGAGAGGAGAGTCACAGAATGTACACGGACCCTGCAGTATCCTCTTGATCCAGTCTGGGTCTGCAGTGAGGAGGGTGGAGGGACACAGGGGAGGGGGCACACTAAATAATTAAGCTAACATTGAGTATTTTATCAGATTCATCCGTTCAATCACAAATCACCTGCTCCACTATTTGAGCAGTAAACAGACAACAGATTGATCACTCAGCAATGTTAGGCTTATTTAAAATCATATATGCTGACAGTCTGACAACTAGTAAAAACTAAGCCTGAGAAAAATGTAAGTACATTCTCAAGTACTTTCTTATATTGTGTCAATGCTGTATAAGAAGATATGCTGATCAGAGAGCAGGATGAGAGTGAACTGCCAGTTAATACCTGCCCTGGAGAGACAAAGAGGACAGAGTGAGTGTCAGAGAGAGGTAGAGAGATGGAAAGTGACTAGCTGCTTACCCTCAGGCACTGGCAGTCTGGCGATGCTATCCTGCAGCAGGCAGCGTCTGTACGCGAGTGTCTGGCACGCCTGGTAGGACAACACACACCTAAAAGAAACGGGCATACTTCAGATGAGCACTAACACTGTAGGAGGGATATCTCAATAGTGGTTTCCTCTCCTTGTCTCCTTCATTTGCAATGACTGGGAGGGAAAAAAACAGAATAGGTGAACGCAAATTCCTGGTTGACATCCTTACTCAACACATACCTAGGAGATGGGGAGAGGAAACCACTTTAGACTATTGAAATGTGCTGTGGGACATGGAGGCCGCAGACTGTCCCAAACTGTCCACCAGGGGCAGCATATCTCATCCAACTACTGAGCGGTATGGTGGGATAGAGGAAGACATGAGCAGTACACCGGTAAATATCAAAAGGTGGTTCTGTGATAATAAACAAAGAATCAAAAAAAAGCATTTAGGTGCTGTGTGTGGAGTCACTCGTCAGTGTCAGCCCAGTGTCTGTGGACCTTTGGAGAATTCTCCTTCTGCTTAGTATTGTTCAGAATTCAGAGGCTTATGCGCCCTAGTTTACAGTGGAAATCTCATAAAATGTGATACGGTGGCATTCATCAGTAAATGCAATTGACTAATGACTAATTATCAAATTATGAAAATAATATGGAATGCCTAAGAATTAGAAACCCTGGATTTAGATGATAGGAATCAGGTGATTGGTGGTTGAAATATTGAAGAAAGGGTTGATGGCAATTACCTGAGCCACATATGTCCGTTGGAGCAGACAGCCTGCTTGCGGTCTGTGAAGGGCAGCACCTCCTTACACAGACTACAGTACTCAGGGAATGTCTGCTTGTTCATCTTCTTCTGGATGTGACCTATCAGGACCTGGGGGTGCAGAGAGCAAGACGTGTTGAATCATGCACAACAACAGGGTAAGCCGAATGTTCAAACAGTCGTCTCTATTGCTCAGGCTTATAGCTCTGGAATAGGACCACAGAAGGACTAACCTGGGCAGCCCTGTCCTCATACGTGGGGTCGCTAGTGAGGAAGTCACAGACACCCCGCGTGGGGATGCTGGTGTTCTCAGTGATCCAGGTGTGAAGGTACACCTCCCCCAAAACCCTCTTCATGTGCTCCCTGGTCAGGTGGGCCTCCACCGCCTCGATCCAAGCTATCACCTCCCCCGTCTGCTCCTCCAACGCCCGGGCCTCTGGGTCCTGCAGCTTCGACACCACCTCTTCCCCTCCTCCACCCTCTCCCGCCACGCCCCCCTCCTCGTCCTTCACAAACACCTTGGAATCCTCGTGTGTGGGGCGCCAGCGTGCCTCCACAGGGGCCTTCTGCAGGGACTGGTAGAGCACCCGCACAAGGAAGAGTTTTAACCTCCACAAGTAGGGGGAGCCTGTGTTGTGTACCTTGTCGTCCAACTCCTCCTGCAGCAGGGCCGGGATGCGTTTGTCCCTCAGCACCCTCCAGCGTACCAGGTCCAGCAGGTCAGTCTGTTTGAACAGGCTCTGGACCGGGGACTCCAGCAATTCTGCCGCCGCGTCATTGGGCGTCTTCAGGGTCACAAACTGGACCTGGTAGGGCCTAGAGACCGGGTGCTGACCGTTGGTCATCCCCTCAGTACTGACCAGGGCCAGGTACGCCCCGTGGGGGCTGACCGCGATGCCGTGCATCCTCCGACCTGCCATACCCTCTGGCAGCACGATCTCCTCCTGCTTAAAGGCCACGGCCATATCGGTAAAGATGGGCGTAAGCTTCTTGACCGTCCCGTCCATGGAACAGGTGTAGATGGAGCTGCCCTGGCGGCTGGCTGTCATGGAGACGATGGGGGTGGAGTGCAGGCCAGTGACGTGTGAGTTGTGCACGTTGAGGCCCGCCTTGGAGATGAGCAGCAGGCACCAGAAGAGGTAGGAGCCCCTGGCCGCCACCACCAGGCTACAGTTACAGTTCTGTTTGGGGTGGAACAGGGAGATACACTTGATGTTGTGTACAGGGATCTGGTCTGACTCCTGCCAGAGGACCACTGGCTGGCGCAGGGTGAAGTAGCCCTTCACCGCCTTCAGGTTGACAGGCAGGATCTTGACGGGCCCTAACTTGCTGCCCACGATCAGGCCGCTCATCTTGCGCCCGCTGTGCTCGTACTCCCACCAAGCCAGCACACTGGGGGACAACACCCCAGACTGGATGGTGTTACAGGACAACACAGAGTCCTTCCCCAGCATGGGCAGGCAGAACTGCCACACCACCAGGTCTCCGTTCTCCATCAGCACGGCCAGCAGCACCGTTCCCACGTCTTTACACTCGTTGTTGGTCTGGACGTGCTGCGTGGTGCACACACTGGACCACTCCATCCGTACAGGGGTCTGCATGCGGTAGCGCCTCTGAAGCTCAGCCAGGTCCAGGAGGTTAGCCTTGGGGGGCTGCCCACCCTGCACGGAGTAGCCTCTGCTCTCCAGGCTCTCTCCATACAGCTGGGTCAGGTCAGCCACCACAGTCCACTGTAGACGCTTGGTGCTGCTGTGGACGGTCAGCCGGTGGTCCAGGGTGAGGGAGGCTAGGAGGCACCGGCCATTGACGTCACAGCCCAGGGGGGACCAGCTGGTGTACAGGATGCCCTTGTGGATGCCCACGGTGGGATTGAGCACTCTGTCCAGCATGAAGGACTGGCTCATCGCTGGGTCACTGGAGCTGGAGAACTTGTCTTTGGCCCTCAACAGCTCTTCTGCTGGACCTACCTGGTGGACAAACAAATGTTAGTCATAAGTAATCTCATTTGATGGGGAGAAAATAAAAGCAACTTCTAGATAATATCTAAAATCCAAAACTTTTTGCATCAACATCAACCTAGATTGCTAGCTCACGTTAGTTAGCCTGTCCAATATATAGTATGTTTGGCAATGGGATAAATTGTTAATTGCAGCCATCAGTCAAAAAGTAAACACATCAGGCAGATGCTAGATACTTTTGGTCATGTGGTGTATGTGGACACCTGCTTGTCAAATATCTCACTCCAAAATCATTGGCATTAATATGGAGTTGGTCCCCCTTTGCTGCTATAACAGCTTCTGTATGGACCTCACTTTGTGCATGGGGGCATTGTCATGCTGAAACAGGAAAGGGCCTTCCCCAACTGTTGCCACAAAGTTGGAAGCACAGAAGTGTATACAATGTCATTCCATGCTGTAGCGTTAAGATTTCCCTTCACTGGAACTAAGGGGTCTAGCCCGAACCATGAAAAACAGCCCCAGACCATTATTCCTCCTCCACCAAACTTTACAGTTGGCACTATGCAGTTGGGCAGGTAGCGTTCTCCTGGCATCCGCCAAACCCAGATTCGTCGTCGGACTGCCAGATGGTGAAGCGCGATTCATCACTACAGAGAACGCGTTTCTACTGCTTCAGAGTCCAATGGCGGTGAGTTTATACCACTCCAGCCGATACTTGGCATTGCGCTTGGTGATCTTAGGCTTGTGTGCAACTGCTCGGCCATGGAAACCCATTTCATGAAGCTCCTGACAGTTCTTGTGCCGACGTTGCTTCCTGAAGCAGTTTGGAACTCGGTAGTAATTGTGTGACAGATGACAAACTATTTTTACGTACTACATGCTTCAGTACTCGGCAGTCTCGTTCTGTGAGCTTGTGACCTACCACTTCGCAGATGAGACGTTGTTGCTCCAAGATGTTTCCAGTTCACAATAACAGCACTGACAGTTGACAGTTCTAGCAGGGCAGAAATTTGACGAAATTATTTGTAAAAACAACGGAAAGGTGACATCCTGTGACGGTGCCACGTTGAAAGTCACTGAGCTCTTCAGTAAGGCCATTCTACTGACAATGTATGTCTATGGAGATTGCATGGCTGTGTGTTTAATTTTATACACCTGTCAGCAACGGGTGTGACTGAAATAGCCAAATCCACTAATTTGAAGGGGTATCCACATACTTTTGTATATGTAGTGTGTATATTCTGACTCTGCCCCTGTGATAGAGGACTAAACTCCACTAAAGTGAAGGAAGTTTCTATTGACTCCACGAACAGTGTGGAGAAGAGACTAGGCTTTGTGGAATCTAGCTCCGACTACATCGATTCGCATATGTTTGTCATCTGTGTTTGTGCCTTTATTTGTTTGGTATTTTGACTATCACACTATTTAATGTACATCCCACCACCTACAGGATTTCCCAAATTATTTATAATATATATATATATTTTAAGAAACTAAATCAAACAACGTTCCTGTTAAAAAAACATCTGATCCCTACACAGGCTCAAGGGGAACCTGGGAGGGAGGGTCTTCCGGCGCCAGTACCCCTTGCAAGTCTTCAGATGTAAAATCCTCAAGTTCCAAAAGCTTTTATGCCGCAGCCACAATAATGTCTAGTTTCTTAGACTTCTTTTAGACTTGTGCCTTACAGTTTACAAGTGTGTCCATGAACGCCACAAAATCCACCTTTTTAACAAACAGGGTATCTTTTGACTGGCAGCAAACATTTACTACAGGGTGTGGTGGTGCGTCTACCATCTCTTCACTTGCATCACTTGTTTTCTGAATGCTTTTAAATTGACTCTGCATAGGAGATTCGATTGACCGCTCTAACTTTTGCCAACTCAATCTCCTTCACCCTCACAGGACACTCCAGGAACTCAGGATCATGATCCCCACCACAATTCCAACACTGTCATCCTTCTACACACCGTTCTTCAGTATACTCTGTCCATCTGCACACACTTGAAACATGGCCAAATCCTTTACAATTCTTACACAACAATGGTTTGGGGACGAAAGCTCTTAAAGATTAAATAAAATAAAACATTTAAATGTATTTAACTAGGCAAGTCAGTTAAGAACAAATTCTTATTTACAATGACGGCCTACCCCGGCCAAACCTTAACGACGCTGGGCCAATTGTGCGCCACCCTATGGGACTCCGAATCACGACCGGTTGTGATACAGCCTGGAGTCAAACCAGGGTCTGTAGTAACGCCTCTAGCACTGAGATGCAGTGCCTTAGATTGCTGCGCCAATCGGGAGCATAACCAAGCTTCACATGTGTAGGCATTTGCTCTTTATCAAAAAACAACAGTACCGACAGACTTTCATATTTTTCTCCATTCACCCATCGGGGTCAGACGGCGGGCACCAACCACACCAGGAATTCTCTTCAGGGATTCAACCTGAACATCCGTCATCACCCCTGAGATTACTCCATTGATGGGCGCTCTACTCTGAAATTCAAAACACAAAACTTCTGTTGCTCGTATTATATTGAGGCTCACTGCAATCTTCCTCTGTTCTTCAGAAATACAATTCATCAAAAATAAGACCACTCCTGGTCACTTTGACAGACTCCACTTTCCCCAGCGCATACTTCACCATTTGACACCTCAGACTGGGTTTCCCCACATATGTAGCCTTACTCAACAAACGCATCTCAACAAGAAGCGATTCATTATCATTCATACACTTATCCTCCACTCCAATTTTAGACAATGTCCTTTTTGTTCCAGTTTTCGATACTACTGTTGTCCCTTCAGAACATTCGTCTTCACCAACTTTGCTCGACGCACTGCTCGATTCCAACTCAGCATCCACTTCTCCCATCTTTTCCTGAACTGAAACCGTAGTCCTCTCAGAGGTTGTATTTGACTAACATCTATTGAAAAAGTATGGATTTCAGCAAACAAAGAAAATCACTCAACTACAGAGGACAAACATGGGCACACGGTAGGCATTTCATCATTTACATTTTTTAAAAGTATTGACCTTGGGCAAATGGTTTTAGAAGTGGGGGGGCATAATATATTTTTTAATTATACAGTTGGATAAACACTCCAAAATAGCCCTACCCGACCACTCAGACGTTGCCACATTTTGAATCACATTCCAATGATAAAACTGGGGAGGACAAAAATGCAATTTCAGAATGTGGAGGGGACATGTCCCATGTCCCCTGTCCCCAGTGAAAGTTGCACCCCTTTTGGGAGATAGATTTCACAAAGCCTGGTCTCTGCTCCACTCCGTTGGTGAAGTCATCAGAAACGTCATTCACCAAGGAGTGTAGTTTAGTCCTCTACCCCTGTGAATGAACTCAGCTGGAGCCCCTCCCATGAGAAAGGTAAAACAACTTCACAACTTGTATTTTGTATTGCACGGTTTTGAGGTATGGAATGAACGCAAAGGCAAGCTTGCTAACTAGCTACATGTGTGAAAGATTCACCTTGAGTTCACAGACTTGGTCCGGCACGGGAATGGAGGTCCGGTGCAGCACCAAGTCTTGCTTATTGCCGTGAACATCGCACACTACCTCCATCAAAGAAATTCCACTTGTGCTTGAGGCCGAGATTCGGTGGTCCTCAGACCACGTGAGCGGCTCCAGGCCGCTGACCGGACTCAGTAGCTTTATCACCGGATCCCTCTTCACGACTGGCCCGAGTGCTGCCCAGGGATCATTCTCCCGTTCGGCTTCGGTAAGTTGTCCTACCTCTACCCTATCCGGAGCGCGATTTGGGCTGCAAGCCGCCATTTTCCATGTGAAAAATAAAACAACGCGTCACCACAGAGTTTCTGAACCGTCACTACGGCGAGGAGGAGGGACATCTCATACCACTAGGAAAAATATCCGCAAAGCTTCAGTGTAGAGATCGGTTGCAGTGTAGAGATCACTAATATATAATGCCTAAATTCAGGTAGAGATAGCTAGATAACATCAGCAAGTTTGATATCCAGCCATGAGTATGTATCTATCTTCATTTAGTCAACGAGTTAGGAATACTTTTTATGGTAGAATATGAACTATTACAATGTATCATAATACAACACAGTGATAAAGTTTGAGATAACAGCATGACTGTCTCTGCATGGTATTTGGTATTTATTAGCATCCCCGTTAGAAAAATAAATAAACATATATTTTTTATTACCCTACCAACTAACCCTATACTCATTTAAACCCACCACCGTATTCCATTACTAACCCAATCTGATTCTACCCCAGGTCAAAAGCCTGAGAGGAATTTGTGCATTTTTATTAGGATCCCTATTAACTAACGCCGTAACGTTATCTAATCTTCCTGGAGTCCAACACTAATTAATAAGACATTACAAACAATTACAAATTAAGACTTTACAAACATTTAACAAGTAGACAATACAGACAATTAAAATACCTGACAGGAAACACATTTAACATTCAGTTGATGCTTTCTATTTCCTGCCCAGTCATATGGTCTATCACATTAGATGTTCTTTCTACTTCCTGTCCAGTCATATGGTCTATCGCATTAAATGTTTTTTTTTCTTCTTGAAGGTGGATTTACTTTTTTCCTGAGAAATATGGATTGGTAAAGAGTTCCATTCAGCTATGACTCAATATAAAACTGTAGATTTAAGGCGATTTGTCCTTGGCTTAGGTTGTCTTAGATGCCCGGAATTTACCTGTCTGGTTTGGTTGTTATGCATGTTGCTAGTATGTACTAACTGGCCTGAAAAATACTGTGTTTTTTTAAAGATATAACATTCCTAAAGAGAATCAGAAGACTGGATAGTAATTTGTTTTCAATGTGAAGCCATGAGAGATTCTGATGCATTTTAATAATATTCATACTGCTAGAGCAACAAAGAGCTCATCTGGCAGCCCTGTTTTGAGCCATTTGAGCTTTTTTTTTTTATATCTTTCTTTGCTGCAGATGACTATATAACTGGACAGTACTCTAAGTGTGATAGGACCAAGGATTGAATCACCTGATTCAGAGTGCTAGATGATACTTACTCTGAACATTTTCTTGCAATAGCAATTCACTTAACAACTTAATTAAACAAATTAAATGTAATGCGCCGAATACAAGAGGTGAAGACCTTACAGTGAAATGCTTACTTACAAGCCCTTAACCAACAATGCAGTTTTAAGAAAATACCACAAAAAAAGTGAAAGATAAGAATAACAAATAACAATATTAACTATGTGTTCTGACCAGGATACAGCTGCGTCCAATATGACATCTAGTAGTTTTTTTTCACTTGCTCTACATGCGTTCTATTCATCAACAAATTCAATTGGAAATCATCAGCAAGCAACCTGGGGCGGCAGGTAGCCTAGTGGTTAGAACGTTGGACTAGTGTAAGAAATTGTAATAGAGACTGGAAACTAGTAATAACTACATTTCAACATAAGCCATATTTTATACAAAATACACATACTCCTCATTTCTCTTGGACATATGCTGGACTTATTAAGACACCAACTACAGACACACATAATTCCCCTCCCCCATGATAACCATAGACACACAACACAAGGTTGGAGCTCAAGACAAATAACTATCTCAGGAACCAATGGAACGTGGACACCAGGCCTGTTCAGGACTACCCAAGACCCAGATCGACCAATCGGAAGGCCAGACTCGCAGATCAACCTACTTTGCTTGTTGTCTATATAAAACTGTACAACTGTTGAAACTACCCTCTTTTCCGGACGGTTCCATAAGAATCAGAAAGAAAGAGCCTTGCTGCAAGATTTTACTAAGATATCTTTACATGTGATTAAACGGCCTTTTTATAAAATTATCCACCTCGTCCTATTGTCTCCCCTTGTTCTCCTGTCAACAGTAAACGTTTTATCAACACTAGTAACCGAAAGGTTGCAAGATCGAATCCCCAAGCTGACAAGATAAAACATCTGTTGTTCTGCCCCTGAACAAGGCAGTTAACTCACTGTTCCTAGGCCGTCATTGAAAATAAGAATTTGTTCTTAACTGACTTGCCTAGTTAAATAAAGGTAAAATATATATACATATCTTGAACCAAATACAATACATTTAGTTTTAGAAATGTTCAACACCAATTTGTTCATATCAACCCACTCAGACACCATTCTTAGTTCACTACTCAGTACATCTCTCAGCTCATCACATTTTGATGCTGCGCTATACATTGTAGAGTCATCAGCATCATGACCACTCTTGCTTTGTTCATTACTGAAGGTAAATCATTAGTAAAAATGGAGTAGAGAAGTGGGCCTAGGCAGCTTCCTTGAGGAACACCAAAGTGTTCCTTACTGTTTGAAAAGCTGCCATTAAAAAACACTTTTTGCCTTCTCTTGGATAGACAGATTTCCATCCAGGATAGAGCTGCAGACTTAAAACCATAACATTTGAGTTTACCTAGTAACAGTTCATGATCAATTACATCAAAAGCAGCACTGAAGAGACACTACCACTCAACACCCTGTAACTCTTCTGAAGTCAAATCTCGTACCCCCAAGGTTTCTCTGCAGCTGTCTCCACATCTATTTTCTGTGACTTGCGTGCCATCTCTGCAGTACAGTTGATAACCAACGCTAAGAAGCCAACCTTACTGAAAAATACTGTATATCACTCATTGGCCTATCCCTCTGTTCTGGCACAGATCTACTATTCACAGAGATACTCTCAGAATCCCTCACCCTTGATCCACCCTCCTACTTTCTTCACTGCATCAGAATACGACATCTTCTGCAGTACTTTGACCCCGGCCACCTCAACCTGCCTCTCTGACCCTGGCCACCTCAACCTGCCTCTCTGACCCTGGCCACCTCAACCTGCCTCTCTGTCTCTGGCCACCTCAACCTGCCTCTTTGACCCTGGCCACCTCAACCTGCCTCTCTGTCTCTGGCCACCTCAACCTGCCTCTCTGATCCTGGCCACCTCAACCTGCCTCTCTGACCCTGGCCACCTCAACCTGCCTCTCTGACCCTGGCCACCTCAACCTGCCTCTCTGACCCTGGCCACCTCAACCTGCCTCTCTGATCCTGGCCACCTCAACCTGCCTCTTTGACCCTGGCCACCTCAACCTGCCTCTCTGACCCTGGCCACCTCAACCTGCCTCTCTGTCCCTGTCCACCTCAACCTGCCTCTCTGATCCTGGCCACCTCAACCTGCCTCTTTGACCCTGGCCACCTCAACCTGCCTCTCTGTCCCTGTCCACCTCAACCTGCCTCTCTGATCCTGGCCACCTCAACCTGCCTCTTTGACCCTGGCCATCTCAACCTGCCTCTCTGACCCTGGCCACCTCAACCTGCCTCTTTGACCCTGGCCACCTCAACCTGCCTCTCTGACCCTGGCCACCTCAACCTGCCTCTCTCGTACCGGACAACTCTGATCCCCAGCAACATGGGCACCCATACAGTTGACAACGTTTTCCACTAAAACAACACATTCCTCTGTTCCATGTCTTCCTGCACACTTCCCACATCTTGGGATCTCCCTCCTACACACTGCTGCAACATGCCCATAAACGTGACACCTGTAACACTGCAGTGGATTCGGCACAAAACCTCTAACAGAATAACTTGAATATCTTAACATTACTTTGTCAGGTAAAGACCCTGAATCAAAGCTCGAAAGAACAGACTGTGTCACCTCTGTTTCACCACACTACTGTAGAAATGTGCTGTATCACTTGCAAAGATAAAACACTGGGCCCAAAGGCATGCATTATAGTGACATACTCTTAATAAATAATGAGTTATTCCTTACCTGACAAGCGAGACATCAGTCATGTAATCTGCCTAGTGGGCTTTGCGAAGGACACCTAGTGGGATCATTAATTGTGAAAATATGAAAACTATCCTATACTCTGCTGTAGATGTGGACTTTGGTTCATGTCTCTCTGAGACCACTCAGTATGTGTTGTGAGATGAGACACTGTACGCTCCTGGACAGGGCAAAGGGCAAACTGCTGTGGTCTCCTGAAGTGCAGAGAGCTACAGAGACAGACAGTGATTTGTTGCAGCCCTACAGTACAGTAAAACGTCTCTCATCAGAGCCACAGCCCGACTCTCACTGAGGTGACAGTGGGATTTCACCAGGCACAGTTATTTGTCACAAAACAAATTGTTACAAATCTGTGAGACAAATATAGAATAGCGCACCGACCGTGTCTTAATCTCCATTTTTCTGTCTTTTGTTTCGATAATCGAAATGAATAAATAAATGCACGGACCTTGGTATGTTTCATTCGTAATGAAGCGTGTAGCATATGAATATTGCAGACACCTGCTGTGTGTCTTTGTTGGGTTTTGACTTGGGATGATCCCAGCTAGGGATGTATGCGAATGTCAGATTAAACATTCATCGAACGCTGTCACATTAACTCACTTCACTTTCTGTCATCACATGTGGTGGAAGCCTGGTCCAGATGGGACAAAGCCCTCATCCTTCCTTCATTTATTGTTTGATAGTGAGTTTATTCCAAAGACTATATGGTATTAATTTACTGTATATGTTATATATAGTGTTAAGGTTATGGATATGGATGGGGTCAGCAAAGGTCAATTCACTCCATTGACAATTTCCACCTGCTGTCATTTTATCCTGTAGTTTTTACCTTTAAATCCCCCAAACCCTCAGTAGACTACAATCCCTTGTTATGTGCTTGTGTACAGCATCAGTGGAGGTGGTTGCCTGTATGTTGTAGGAACCCCACAGTGATGTTTTGATGCATGGTTCATCATACGTGTTTTAATCATTCAGTCTCACAGACACCTCCCAGGGGGGAGCTGCTGCAGCGCATTACCAGCTACACACAATCACGGCTATAATCATCATGACGATAATGAAATGTATTTAGAGCACATCAGCGTGGGTCATTCGGCTCAGGAGACTGAGGAGATGTTAGTTAGTGGGACGGCAGCCGTGAGGCGGCTCGATCGGGTGCTCAGGACCCTGCCGGTATCCCAGTGGAGACTGGCACATCGGAGATTAGCGGTCATAGCGGTGGGCTTTGCTCACCTTGAGTGCCGTCAACTGTGAAAGCCTTACCTGACAGGTGTTGCTCTCAATCAGTGCTCCTCTGCCCCCCATGCTGTCCTTGGGGGGAAGTTGGGGACCAGGCGAGCCCCCCCAATCCTTTCCCTGACATCTAACATGGTAGGTAGGCCACTGAAACACACTGGGAGACCCTTGGTACCTACTATAAATCCGCTTTCAATGAGAAGTCAATGATTTCTCATCTGTGGGAACCAGAACCACAACACTCAGTCTGGTTATTTTGAGTTGTTAAGTCACCCCAAAAGAGGGCAAGGTGACACAGTGTCATGATTTGTTGTAGGCCTATTTTACCTGTGAGCCTGGTTGGTTGTCCTGTAATATCCTGTTAGAGTATGTGTTTGCTTGAATGAGTGTGTAAGATGTGAAAAACCTTAATGATAAAGTTGTTGGCTGTAACAATAATATTTTGTCTGATATGCATGACTTCTCTCATTCAGCCAGCAGGCTTCATATTACCTTACCTTACATCTAGAAACAACATACACATAGAACCTTTACAGTTAACCATGGATTAGGCCTAGTTGCAGTTGATATTTGTGTCATTTGGGAATGTATCTTTGAAATATACAGTACCAGTCAAAAGTTTGGACACACCTACTCATTCAAGGGTTTTTCTTTATTTTACTATGTTCTACATTTTAGAAAAGTAGTGAAGACATCAAAACGATCAAATAACACATATGGAATTATGTAGTAACCCAAAAAGTGTTAAAAGCAGCCAACAAGTGCTCAGCATATGTGGGAACTCCTTCAAGACTGTTGGAAAGGCATACCTCACGAAGCTGGTTGAGAGAATGCCAAGAGTATGCAAAGCTGTCATCAAGGCAAAGGGTGGCTACTTTGACGAATCTAAAATATATTTTGATTTGTTTAACACTTTTTTGGTTACTTCATGATTCCATATGTGTTATTTTATAGTTTTGATGTCTTCACTCTAATTCTACAATGTAGAAAATAGTAAAAATAAAGAAGAATCCTTGAATGAGTAGGTGTGTCCAAACTTTTGACTGGTACTGTAGATAACTATAGACGTTTGATGATGAATTATATATGCTCTGCAAGAGCTATTATTATGTGGTGTGTTTGTATCTCTCACTGGGAACTAGCTTATTAAAGGAAACGTGAAAATTGATTGGAAAAGTAGTTCCTGTGAGACTAACGAGCAATGCTATATATCCACAGTGATAATGGCTGAATTATTCATTGTGTGTAATGATTAATTAAAAAAGGCCTCAGGTCCTGTGGCAGGTACAGGCTGCTGAGGCACACACTGGCATTCCCAGACGATGTGCTAAACATCTCTCTCCTCTCTGTCTCCCCTTCTCTTTCTCTCTCTCTCTCCTTCGCTCCCTCTCTCTCTCTGTTCTCCCTCTTGGTTCTCTAGCCCTCATGCCTTCCTTCAGTGACTGCAGACCTAAATTCAAATCATTGCACCCTTACTGCAAAACATGAGAGTCATTTTAATTGCAATAATCTACTTAATCGTCTCACTTTTAATCCTCTGTCTATTATAATTCCTTTATAGGCTTCCAAGTAAATTAACACTGTTAACTCTAATAATTTTTGGACAGCATGAATTTGAGCGAGTGTCTTTATTGTAATTTTTATCACATCTCTATGACTGCACACATTGTTCAGTTTCTTTTTTGTCTGTCCAATAATCCTATCTCAATTGTGTCCCAGTGTTTTCAGAGGCTGGTGGCTTGCTGTTCGTTGCTGACAGGGCCAGGTGTGACGTGGCTGTGGCTGTCCTCTTGCCTTTACCCTGCTCTAGTCTTGGCAGCTGGTGGTAGGCAGGCTATGCCCAGTGGCTATGCAAGGGGAGGGCCAGGAGGGCCGGGGTCCAGGCCTCTGTTTGGGCCCTGCTAATGGAATGGGACTGGACCGCCCATATGGCACTTGTGGGAACACTGGGGCTCTGGAGGTTGGCACACAGAGCCACCAGTCTCCCTTTAGATATTGAACAGGACAAGGCCAGACCCGTGGGCTCGCCCATTACCCGCCAGGCATTATGGGTCCGTTTGGGGATGGAGAGTAGAGATAACAAAGATAGAGGCCTGTGCATGCCTACTCTAAGGACACCCATAAGAAGTCAATATACTCGTACAGAAGCTGCTACAAGCACAATTAAAGGACAGATGTCGTCATTTGTTTGCCATTTTTGTAATGCGTTCACTGACCATGCTCCTCTTACTTACAATTTTGTTGGGAATCCATGTAAACCCAAACCATCAGGTTCAGTGAAACAACAACTGAGAGGATGACATTTAGTTGGAGGTCAAGGAAAAGTTGGTCTGCCAGGATCCATGAGAGGCTAACCTAATGTACAGACTAGAGAACAGCCAGGCCCTGTGATGGGAAGCAATGAGATGGACAGGGGGAGAGCAGTACGCCACCACCATCCCACTCTGGCACGGGCCCTTTCTGGCTCGGATCTGTGCAGCATAGGACTAGGCTGGGGGGAGGAAAGCCACATGGGATGGGAGGAAAGAGGAAGGAGGGAGGGTGTGTGTGTGTGTGACGGGGCTGCAGTACAGTCAGAATGACTGCCCCGAGCTAATGCTTACCCTCTAGAATACCTTTGTGCTCCTTACTGTACCATACATGCAGTCGAAAGCAGATCTAAAATGATCTCTTCAGGGTGACACATGCAATTTGTAACGCAGACCTAAAACAGAGAACTAGAAGAGGTCATTCATATGAAGTCGGCAGAAGCATACAGCTTGACCCAATCTTGCCCTTGTTTCCTCCTAATATGCCATTAAAAAGTGAGGCCAGACTTTTAAACAGGTCACTCACTGAACTCTTCTTCTCCTCCTCCTCCTCCTCCTCCTGCACCACCCATCTCCCTGGAACTGGAACAAAAGCCACCGCCACCTCCCCCACCTCCCCATCTCCCGCTTTTCCGTTTTATTGGTGACAGCTGCCGCGAAACAAACTCGGGGAGAGAGAGAAATGATGTGTCAGTGGAAGGTCCTTTAGCCCGCACTGCTAATCTGTCACACGCCGTTTGTTTTTTACCGTTCCTCACTGCTCGCTCGCAGACTGGCCGACAGCGCGCACGCCGCCGTAATGGCGACAGATGCTGACCCGCAGAAGTGTGAATCTTGCCGATTTCTCCCTGCTGTCAACCTGTAAATTACAGCTATCGGGAGTAATTAGACCCAATAAAAGCCTTCCAAGGTTCACCCCCCTAGCCCTGCCACACACACACACCCGACACACCACACCACACACACACCGTTGGCCTGACAGTGACCTGAGAGTGAGGGATTATGGGATGGACTGCGGGCACTGACCAGTCACTCCATGACACACCATGTGTCACTCCTCTGATTTTTCTAGACATTTGTCTGGCAAAATGGTTAGGAAGGTCAATGCCCTTGTATAAATAGTAGCCAACAGTGTTTACGATACAATCATTCCAAAAGATTTGAAAGGTTGTGCTTAAAACCTAGTACTGTACTTTAAGTCGATGTTGAAATGGTGAAGTTCCATGGACCTTGTAAGAAGTAGCCTCTTAGCAGGGATCTTCAGTAGAACTCTGTCTGGTCTTCGAGTGCCTTAGTACCAGTAATAGCAGACCTTCTAACAACAAAAAAGTTGTACCTAACCTTGCAGAGGTGAATCTGACTTGGTCTACAGTTTGAACCTCTACCAACACTCTGTGCTTGTTGATTTGAGTGAGGCATGTATACATAGATCAGTCCATGGACAGTGACTGTTCCTCTCAGGGCCATCCTCTCAGACTGAGGTTCCCAGTGCCCTCTCCTTGCCCTGGCATCCATGTACAAGCCGGCTGCACCACAGTTCCCACCACTTCCAAGCATGCTCTTAAAAGCAGCAGCGGTGCCCCTTTAAGTAACTCACCTAATATGAAAGGTCACACAGCCAGGTCTTGTCATCCTCTCCCTGCCTCTCTGTCCTCCTTCTCCTCTTCCCCCTCCTCCCTTTGCTATCCCTCAGTGCCCACTTCCTGACCATCAGAGCCAATCGCTTTCCAGCCTCACCTCCTCCGCTACCAATGCCGAGCGGCAATCTGTCACCCGGGCACGGGGGGATGCCACCCCGCCGGCCGCCTTCCGTACACTGCAGTAATGGCTTCTGGCAGCCCCAGAAAGATAAGTAACCGGCAGAAAAACGACATGGAGGGAGATAAGGGAGGGATGGGTAAGGGGCAGTTAGTTGAAGACCCACTCTCACTTTCAAACTGCCCCCACCTCTGCCATTATTCGACCCCCGTCCCCCCCGTCTCACCCTGCTTTGGCCCAGTCGCTTTGCGCGATACTTCAGTGAATAAATGAGTCGTTTTAATCCGACTGACAAGCTGGCATTCCCCAGCCCTGCCCTCCATCTGTACTGGCGGCCAGCACAGCAGCAGGCCCCAGGCAGCCCGGTGTGCCAATCCAACACACAGCTTATCCTGGCTGTAGCTTCAGGGACAGAAGGGTTGGAGCTCCATGCGGCAGCTACACTCTCCACCAAAGAGCTATTTATATAAGAAAGGGATTAGCCGCCGCAAGCTTTGATGGACTGGAAAATAGAAATACATTTAGAGCTGTTTACTCAGTGTCTCCTGCAAAGCTTCTGTTATCGTTACAGTGAAGATACTGTAAAAGTCAAGGTTAAAAGGAAGCATATACATTCAAAAGGCTGTTTGTCTGATGTATTTCACAAGGTCACAAGTTCATTGTGGTATGTAAATGTCCTAAGTCAATAATATGTCAGTGATGCATGCGACTTTATTAAATGTGAAAATCCTTATCAGGACATAGTCTTAGGCAAGTCCACCGACGCGAACTGTGGCAACACCATGGAGAGTTTCATATAATTTTTTGTTGTTGTTGACCCCGACATTATGGATTTGGCTAATCGACTGATATATTAGAGATTATCATATATTATGATAATTATATAATGCCTCAACCCCGGATTCCATTCTTTCCAGCACTGAGGGGTTAATTTTGCCCTGTCATCTTTGGCACAGCTTCGGACCACATGTACCATCGTTCCCTCCATCCTTCATCCTCCCAAAAACCCAGAGAGAAGGGAAAAAAACTGGCCATAGGAGGTGCTAAACCCTGTGTTCCATTTCCTCTCTCCTCACACACTGTTCTATTCCCACCATGGGACCTCTCTCTCTCTTTCCCTCTGCCATGTGTCACCTCGAGAATCGTTGGGAAGGGACCGATAGCATTTGAGTGCCCAATTAAGCGCAGGAGCTTAGCTCGCCACCCTCCCGCGGCCCGTTCAGGCACGTCACAGGTGAGAGGTGTGCCATCTCCACTCAGAGGCATCGCTGCAGCCTCCCCCTCACACTCCTGCCCCCTCACTCCTCTCTGCTGACTTCCCGTTGTCTGTCTCTCTCTTCCCTGTTTAAAGCTCCCCCATAGATTTGATTGCAGCTTATCCCTGGAACTGGAGGTTATGACTGTTTGATCCATGGCTGCTGAAGCCTGTGCCAGTGATACACTGGGGTTGGGATGGATACAGATTATTAGTAGGAGAGATACTCTGACAGTTTTTTGCTGCCTTTGGTGAAAGATTTAGCACTGTTGCCTTATATTAGCCTGGTAAATACATAAAGTAAATATTGTTTGTAAGCAAGGTCAACATGTACTCATTATCACTAGGATTCAATAATAGCTAGATTTAAGAGAAAATTACAAGACTGATTTCATTAAACAGCGAGGAACGTTTGAAGTATAAAAGGAGTAGTTTATTCCCTTTACAGTGGCATCCAACCAAAGTCCTTAGAACGAAGGAACGCTATAGTGGATTATTTAGGTTAGCTAGACCGTGACAGCTGGGCAGCATTGAACGCCAACCAAATTTACTTAAATCACACTTTTTAAAGTATATTTTGTGTAAGTAAGTTAATATCTCAGAATGGTGTTTCATGTATTATTGAACACCAGGGCAGAGACAGTGTAAAGGGATGGCAAATGTTTTGATTGTGGATTGGAGGGGTGGGGTGTGGAAGGGGACTGGGGGTGGGCAGGGTTTGGCATCTCCCTGTGGCCACAGAGGAGCATGGGCCCTGTTAAGGACTTTGTGAACGATACCCGCCTCTCGAGCCATTCCATATTAACCAAGTGCTTTGTAAGTGTGCCATCATTACTATTCATCACAAATAAATACTTTAGCACAGAGCTTAGCATCCCGCTGTTTTACAGTTATCCATTATTTCTGTCGACCGGCTGTCTGGTCTGGTCTGGCCCCTTCCCTCTCGCGGCTTGCTGCCTCCTCTGTCACTGTTCGTTCCCATGCCCTTCAGCCCAGTGGCCAAGCTTCCCTCCCTGTCCAGTGGCCAAGCTTCCCTCCCTGCCCAGTGGCCAAGCTTCCCTCCCTGCCCAGTGGCCAAGCTTCCCTCCCCGCCCAGTGGCCAAGCTTCCCTCCCCGCCCAGTGGCCAAGCTTCCCTCCCCGCCCAGTGGCCAAGCTTCCCTCCCCGCCCAGTGACCAAGCTTCCCTCCCTGCCCAGTGGCCAAGTTTCCCTCCCTGCCCAGTGGCCAAGCTTCCCTCCCTGCACAGCGGCCAAGCTTCCCTCCCTGCCCAGCGGCCAAGCTTCCCTCCCTGCACAGCGGCCAAGCTTCCCTCCCTGCCCAGTGGCCAAGCTTCCCTCCCTGCCCAGTGGCCAAGCTTCCCTCCCTGCCCAGTGGCCAAGCTTCCCTCCTTGCCCAGTGGCCAAGCTTCCCTCCTTGCCCAGTGGCCAAGCTTCCCTCCTTGCCCAGTGGCCAAGCTTCCCTCCCTGCCCAGTGGCCAAGCTTCCCTCCTTGCCCAGTGGCCAAGCTTCCCTCCCTGCCCAGTGGCCAAGCTTCCCTCCCTGCCCAGTGGCCAAGCTTCCCTCCCTGCCCAGTGGTCAAGCTTCCCTCCCTGCCCAGTGGCCAAGCTTACCTCCCTGCCCAGTGGCCAAGTTTCCCTCCCTGCCCAGTGGCCCACATTCTCTGCCCTCACCTGTGCTCTAGTCCCCACAGGACAAGGGGGCCAATGGCCTGCCCTGCCTGCCCTGCTGTCTGCATGCTCACCAGAGATTGTCCTTCACTATCCCTGTTTCAGTCTTCTTTCTCTCTGCTTTCTCTCTATCTATCCTTCTCAAGCTATTTCATTTCCCTCGTTATCTTTCTACTATTTCTCCCTCTCTCTCTCTCTCTCTCTCTCTCTCTCTCTCTCTCTCTCTCTCTCTCTCTCTCTCTCTCTCTCTCTCTCTCTCTCTCTCTCTCTCTCTCTCTCTCTCTCTCTCTCTCTCACACACACTTAACACGTGATCACAGACACTGGGGAAAAATTCCACTGAACCCTGTCCTCTGTTAGCGACAATGTTTTTTTGGAAGGTGATCCATCTCTTTCTCCTGCCATCCGCTGGTTGGTTCCAGCGCTGCGCGGCGTGTGTGCTGGCGTGGACTGAGCCTGGGCCAGTATGTTCCGGAGCTGATGAATTGCAGGCGAGATGCGGGGCGGCAGCCGGCGAGGAGCGGCGGCGAGCTGCCGTCATGCAGCATCAGCGTCTGCCTGTGTGATGGGGGAAATCGGAGAGACAGCGCTGACAACTTAATTTAACACAGAGCTGGGGGAAGCCAGAGTGCCACTGTGCTCTGGATAATTGATAACTCTGTCATATTGCCACCACACCACACCTGATTAGAGAGAGGGACAGGATGGACAACATTAATGCAAAAAGTTGCACCTGACCAATACACTCCTCCTGCATTACAGATAGATTTCAGGATATTTGTGTACCTCTGTGTGTAATATGCATGCCAATTGGGTCCTATGTGCCTGCAAGTGCATGTGCAAGTGCTCATAAGCACTATGTGTGTACATGAATAGGCCTATGTGCTTACCTGTGCCATGTTCCTGTCTTTTTGAATGTGTGTGCTTGCATTCGGGTTGTGAGACGTCCGCACAGTATATACAATACTAACCATCTTCGCTCTCTGGCACCTGTCTGATGCTCCTGGATCCTAACACCCCTCACTGAGCCTTTGTGGGCCTCTGAGGAGAGAGACAGCTTCCTGGTTCCCCCTGACGTCCCAGGCTGGAGACCCTGTTGTGCTGGAAACTGGTTGACTGCTAATGTCTATTAATTACACATAGACACTCTAATATCAGCATCTGGCTCCTCCATGCTCCTTGCAGTGATGCTGATACTGTGTGGTAACACCTTGTAGATGCAACAATGTAATAGCATGGGCTGTGAGGCTACTTCCCTGCTACTATATGTCTACAGTATTACCTAATAAAATACTAATGAGTTGTAAGCATGTTTACTCAAACATGCAATTAAGTGAAATGGAATAATTATTATTCAATCTGTTCTACTACAGTGGACCAGACCATGTATCCTCCCTCTCTTAGGTCAAGGAAAAGGAGACAAGGTAAGAGTAACAGCATGTAAACACAAAGACCTCTTGGGTGCTTATACTATTGACATTGAGCTAATAATAATACCTAGAGGTCCATCCTCCCAGACCAACCCTCTCCTCATGGCCATAACAGGATACAGCAGTGCCCCACCCTGTACTACACACCAAAATAAATGAGCAATTGACCACAAAGTGTCAGCCAGTCATAATTCCCTTTTAATTTTATTTTGGGGCCTGAGCCAGGCCCCTCCTTCATCCCTCCAACCTGGTTACTGGCTGATGACAGTATGGCCTGAGTGACAGCGGAGGGCTGTGGGGGTCTTTACCAGGATTCAAGGGAAGGAAATACAATAACCAGGCAAGGCCGTCTCAGCCCTCACACAGCTACCACTCTGTTTGTCTTACACTTGAGAGGGATTTATGTCCCCACACACATGCGCACGCACACATTCACACACACATCCATGCACACGCACGCAAACTCTCACGAACACACACGTTCACACAGTCGCACAAACACACACAGGAACACACAAATGTGCATGCTCACACACACACCCGCAGAGATACATGTATATACATGCACACTCAAACACAAACCCACTAATACTACTCTATATGAGGTTATTTATGTCTTCATTTATACAGCTTGGTCTCAATGTGCGGGTCACAGCTGTCCAATCCTCTACAATCCCACAATGCCAAGAGTAATACCTCCTTTTGAACAGCAATTTATTTTCCTCTCTCAGTGTCGTTATTCAATAGTAAAGGTGTCGTCATTAGAATGTATGCTTTCACAACCCGTAGGAAAAGGGCAGGCGCTGAATGGGATTCACTCTCCATTTACGTAATGAAACAGAGAAGCTAGCAGATGCAGCCTAGAACTCTGTCTGGGAGAGAAAAACCCAAATAGTGCACATCTTTTGTAGCATATTTGCCCGAGAAGTGGGTTCAGTCAGTGGAACAAAATGGAGAAGGTTAACGTTATCCTAGCAGATGAAGGAATTCTTCATGACATTCACTCACTGCAGGAATTTTCTTGCCAGCAGCATTCAATATTACAGTGTTATACCAGTGTACTGGCGGTGACTGTAATGTTGTCATTGTATATATAGTCACACAGACAAAGGAGTTCTCTCACCTCAGATAATGTATGCTATTTATCTATTTATTAAGCAAAAAAACACACAAAACTTTTTCCCCTCAAGTGAAGGTCCTTATTGGTAACATAAGGGGTAAGCATATTTTTCCAGTCCGGTCTCATTTAAGGGTAATTCCTATGTGAGTCTGGCTGTTTGATCCCATTGCCCATCTGAAGTAATTAAAGGGTTATTAGTGAACAGATATTCATGCTCACTCGCTCCTGCCAACTGTTTCATGCCATCTGCTGCCTGTGCACGTGCTTTGACATTGGACATATTCTGTGGAACCAACGCTGGTGTTCAACGCATAGGAAATGAACAGTACAGTAATCACGATCTGAATGTAGAGGCATCCGTGTCACCTCAACATGCAGGATGTGTTTCTTTGTGTAAATGTGTGTGTGTGCAAAACAGAATTGTTTTTGAAAACCTAATTGTTATTTGTGGACTCATTAACCTGTTTTATCTCTCAGCCTATGCTAGCCAGTTGCGTCATAGCAACAGCTTTACATTAAATCTGTAGATAATGGTATTTTGTATTCTACATTTAATATATATATCTCTCTCTCTCTCTTTCCCCACCTCCTCCCTCCTCTTCTCACTCTAGCTCTCCTCTCTTTCTGTTTCCCCCCCCCCTCTTTATTTTCAGTAATATTGAGGGGATTAGCCCTGCTGGCCCTTTGGTGGTTACTGTTTCATTTGATTCTTATTCAAATCTTAAGAACCTGCTTTATTATTCCTGCTTGATACTACCTTAATAATCCAGCCCACCCTGGTTGTGTGTTTTTTTTTTAAATACGAAAACAAGTGGGTACATTTCACTGGTCCCCACAAGGAAAAAGGCTATTTTAGCCTTAAGGGTTAGGTTTAGGGTTAGAATTAGGGGTTAGCGTTAAGGTTAGGTTAAGGGTTAGATTTACGTATAGGGGTTAGGGAAAATAGGACATTGAAGGGGAATCAATTGTTTGGCCTCCACAAGGACAGTAAAATAAATGTGTGTATGTTTTAGTGTGAGTTGTTCAATGGGGACATGCAATCTATTTCCGTATGCTCATCAACATAAACATTTTGCAATGTGTGTTTGTGCTGTGTTGATGAATTAAGGAATCTATCTTCATGCTGGTTGTTAGTGTTACACAGACACAATCTGAAGGCTTTATTATATTGGATGACAGTTCTGTTGCTGCCATTTAAGTAAGCTCTTGTTTTGTTTACCACTTCAGACAAACACCTGAGTTTCCGAGCCTCACGGTTATCCTTCAGCTCCCATGAACTCACTCAGTGGTTATTATCAATTATGGGCCCCCAGACAGTGCTTGTTATGGTAGATATGAGTGTGCTATATACCTGTACTTGCTTACAGCAAACACCATTGATTTTATGATATCTCCTCATCTAACAGGAACACGAGCAGTGTTGTCACAGCAAAGCTTCATAGATCAGACACTCAGTGATTTCTCCTGCAGTTTCAGTGACCTGGGCCAGTTTATTTAGCAACACAATGCAGCGCTGTGCACAAAGACATGTCGCTCTGAATGGTTTAGACTTTACATTCTATTTTTAACTTTTCATATGGCATCCGTTGTGGTCTGTGTTGATCTAATGTGCTGCCTTTGATACCCTCTCCCGGCAGTTTTATATGCAATGCAGTCCTACATGTATTATGCGATGCAGAATTTTTTGGTAAGCAAGACAAAAAGTTAAATATTTATTTTAGTTTCATTTAACATGATCAAATTAATAGTATGTGTGATGTTAATGCATACATATATATATATAGTCATTTCCAATTAATATAGTATAATATATATTTAAATGAATGGGATTATTTTAATCAAGTTAATCCAGGGGCTGTAAAGTGACTTCATTAAGCTGTTGTCTGGCTGCTTAGAGAACACAGAGGTGTTATCGCCTTCCATTTCTCTCCCTCTCTCTATCTCTCTCCCTCTCTCCATATTTCTCTGTCTGTCCTCTCCCATTCTCCCTCTCTCCCTTTTCTGTCTCTCGGAGATCTGCTCTGAGCTTCCTTGCAAACAGAGACATAACCAAATCCCCCCTGCCACAGCACCGGGGTCATGCCATCAAAATGACTCTTTTTATTACAGTTCATAAACACCGGCTCCCCTGGTGGCCCCGGGAAATTTCACATAAACTTTGATCAAACAGACGTTAGCCTCCCTTGTCCTGAACCACCTCTCTCCACGTGTGAAAATAGCCCTGCTCAATCACAGGCACAGAAAACACAGCAAAAACAGTGCAAATAGCAAGGCAGTCACTGATATATCAAGTCATTATTGACCGGACCACTGGGGGAATATATCTCATAAAAACAATACGTTTCTCTTTTCTCTATTTTTATAGCTCTTGTTGAAGGGGAGTGCTGCGTGACCAGTAAACTTTGTGGCTCAAAGGTTTCTAACCTGTATAGAGTTAAATCAGTTTTATATTGATTGCTTTGTATTAAAGTTCATCTTCATGGTCTGGCTCACCAGTTCTGTACATGTATCTATCCATCCAGTTTTACAGGCCTGTTGAACCAGTGTTGTAGAGAGGAAGTGAAGTCATATCCTGTTGGTAGAACCATGGCGGAGGGGAACAGTAATGGCTTTTTTGAACAATATCTTACAGTAATATTATGTGCTATTACCTTTAAACACTATGTTCATTGTTACTTTAATGTGATTTGGTGACAATGTAAAAGGTTTGTTACATTATATTGTCTAATCTTCTATTGTTCAAACTTGGTAGTCCTTGTAAATACAGAAAAAGTACAGACTTCCGGGAACTGTTTGATGTTTTTGTGGACTTTCAAGTCTGACTAAACAGTGTGCTGCATGTCTCTGGGTACAGCAGGGTAACCTTAGAACCAGAGAGATAGTGTGGCCTGTACCTGGCAGTGTTATTGGAGAACCTCTGCCCCCTACCCACACACCTTTCTTCCTCTTTGTTCCTCAGTGATTGTCCAGTCTGTTCCTGGACCAGCAGACACCCTCACAGTAGCGCTGTAACCCGGTGTGTGTCCTCAGGAGCTCCTTGGTGTCTTCGGGGAGGAAGAATGAATCTATAGTGTCTGTGAGGACGTGTGTGTTTGAACACCACACGGTGCAGACCTAGGTTCCCTATCTACTGGGACTAGTTTTTCAAAAGGTATCTATCTGGATTTTGCCTATCGGATAGGATTAAACGCATAGAAATTGAATGAATAGAACGGAAGTCCCCATTAAAGTCAATGATTCGTCCGTTCTATTCATTTTATTTCTATGCATTTAGTTATATCTGATAGGCGAAATACAGATAAACCAGGGCCCAGTTTTCAAAAGTTATCTCAGCTTTTCCTCCTCCACGGCCCCCCCTTACTTTTCCTCTCCGCCTTCATTAGCTACCCTAAATACTGTACATCTTGTCTGTTCTATCTCATCTCCTCCATTGCATTCTTTTACCCCTCTCCCCATGTCTCTTTCACTCAACCATCAGGTAATCCACAGCTTAATTACTGTGTATCTGCCCCATGGGTCAGGTACTGATGGTCAGCCCAGCGGTATGTGTCCTTTAAACCTGATGAGCATGTTATACTCCCTACACCACCCCATCTCCCTCTCTCTATCTCTCGCTCACACTCTCTCCCTCTTGCTCCCTCTCGCTCCCTCACCCCCCCCTCTCTCTATCACTCTCTTTCTATGGTTTGCAGTATAGCATGGGCGGATACATTCCTTGTGCACATAAAAACAGCAATCGTCCTCCCCCTGAAAATGAAATCCTATGTTCTTTGTCTACCAGAATTCGTATAGCCTGTCAGAGTGAGAGAGACAGAATGTGCAAGGTTTACGCTGTCTGTACGTGCGTGCATGCATTCATGTGTGTGTGTGTGTGTGTGTTCATGCTAGTATGTGTGTTTGCATGTATCTGTACCGAAGCTGAGGGTTCTAGGTCTGGAGCATCCACTCTTGGCACTCCTAGGTCTGTGGAGACCTGCATCTGTGCAGGATCAAGGGGTGCAGGGCTGCTAGCACGGAGAGCCAGCCTAATCACATGCCAGCTGCAGTCCATAATGCCTCTGCCACATCCTTGGCAGCCTGGGCCTCTGCCCTTCTCTCTCTGCTCATCTTGGCACTATAAGAAGGTTTTGCTTGTGTATTTATTCCTCTTCTGTTCAGGCCCCAGGATATATCAGTGTTACAAACTTTACCATGGCTGAATGATTAGAGAAATTGTTGTTTGACTGATGGACACATGATTAGACAGGTTGGTTGATATTAAGTGTCATTAAGCCATGTAGTTACCTGCTATTACATATAGATATCTTTTTTTATCTTTATTTAACTAGGCAAGTCAGTTAAGAACAAATTCTTACTTTCAATGACGGCCTAGGAACAGTGGGTTAACTGTCTTGTTCAGGGGCAGAACGACAGATTTTAACCTTGCCAGCTCAGGGATTCGATCTCACAACCTTTTGGTTACTAGTCCAACGCTCTAACCACTAAGCTACCTTCCGCCCCGATATAATGTAATGGTGTGAATAGCTTGCATGTTAAAATATTTACAGATAAACTCAGTGAGATGAGATGTATTTAATACTTGTTTTTATAAACATACTCAATACAAAGTGTCATGAGAGAAGTCAGGAAAAGTTTCTTTCCATGCACGAAAATGTCTGCCTTGAGATGTCTGCGATAAGCAGGCCTTAAAGTACCGTTCTGAGAGCACCGTCTTTTTTTCACCTTGTGTATATATTTGTTGTTTTCACTGCGACAATATAGCGGTTCAGTCTGGGGACTGTTAAAGGAACTGTACAGAGTTCAACTGGGACTCTCAGTACCCATCATCCTCCAGTGTTGTGAGGCTCTATGAAGACTGTGGCGCCGTGGCAAGGAGGCGTCACATCCAGTTAGCAGAAGTGCGACGCGCTAAAGAGGTTAAACTGCTGCATCTGGCACAGCCAATTGTATTGATAACCGTTTGAAGATGCTTCTCTCCTCCACCTGGCATCACACTCCTCAGGCTTTATTCGTCTTGCCACTCCAGACTAACTTCAAACCCCCGGTGTGTGTATCCCTGTTCAGCTGTGTGGAACAGGGTGAGGAAGCCCTGTGCTCTGTTTGTTGGTGTTGCTAGCTATCTCCATTATAGAAATCCGCCCTCTGATCTCCACTGATCTACTAAGCTATATGGCATTGTTTTAAGAAGGACATACCAAGGATCATTTTGCTATTTCATTTTGAATTTTAAGACCCTTTGAAGTATCAGACAAAATTAAACACTAATTATTTGATGCAAAATTGAATTTGGCATTACTTCTATTAGTCAATAGAAACAGACTCATGACCTGGAACAAATAGTCCCAAAAATCATCTAAAGGAAGTTTGTTGTGAAGTGTCTGTCCTATATCTGAGAGATAGAAGACATATCAGGAAACTATTGTTTTTATTCCCTTAGTTTATGCACTAAACCGTATCCATATATACTTCCATTAACTTTTTTAAATGGTCCCAGGGACCTTCAGACGAGTCTTGCAAGGCTTGTGGGCGTCCTAGAGCGAAACGGAGTCTAATCTTTCACTAGAGTGGTCATAATAGTTTGTAGGCCAAACCGTTCGGATGCTGCAGAGGTTTTCGTGAGAAGACTGATTTTTGGGATGTCTCATGGTCTGACAAACACCGCTCTAGCTCTGCTACCTTTCACCGCAGATGTGGAAGGGCGATATTGGCGGATGCGATGTATTGAGACACAGCCCAGATATCTCTACCTTAAACAGACAGATTTACATGGGGAGTTTTGTATTATGTTAATTAGATTTCCATAGGGCCACTGAAATTCTAGGCTAAGGGTTAAGCACAAATGTCATAGCCTATCTCTGTGTCTCTCTTGACTTATTGGTTTATTTCCTGTTTGTTTTTTACTCCTCTCTGCTATCTTGTCTTCTCTCTTCTCTTCCACCTTCCTCCTCCCAGCTCTCTATCTTTGGCTTGTTAGCCTGGGGTCTTTGCCTTGGCCTGGAGCTATAGCTCAGTCGGGCAGCTGCTTGGCCAGCCCTGGGGGTCCACAGAGGCGAATGGGAAGTCAAGGAGTGGTCGTTGGAGGTAGAACGTCTCCCCCAGCAGTCAGCCTCACTGCTGCTACTGGCCTCACATGTCCAATTGACCAGCCTATACCCAACACACATGCACACGCGTGCACACACACACACACACACACACTCAATGAGACATTGTTGCTCGCTGTCCACACTGCACTTACTATAGTTGTAGTAAAACTGGTGAGAATTGCCACCGTGACCCAGTAAGAGGTATAGGGTCCTTAGGTCTGTTTGCCTGTTTGCCTGTTAATGGCTGGTGACAGCCAAGGCGCAATAGGGCAAACAAAACAAAGATGTCTTCATCATGTTCTCCTTCATGTTCTTCATTATGTTCTCCTTCATGTTCTTCATTATGTTCTCCTTCCTGTTCTTCATTATGTTCTCCTTCCTGTTCTTCATTATGTTCTCCTTCCTGTTCTTCATTATGTTCTCCTTCCTGTTCTTTATCATGTTCTCCTTCATGTTCTTCATCATGTTCTCCTTCATGTTCTCCTTCATGTTCTTCATCATGTTCTCCTTCATGTTCTCCTTCCTGTTCTTCATTATGTTCTCCTTCCTGTTCTTCATTATGTTCCCCTTCCTGTTCTTCATTATGTTCTCCTTCCTGTTCTTCATTATGTTCTCCTTCCTGTTCTTCATTATGTTCTCCTTCATGTTCTTCATCATGTTCTCCTTCCTGTTCTTCATTATGTTCCCCTTCCTGTTCTTCATTATGTTCTCCTTCCTGTTCTTCATCATGTTCTCCTTCCTGTTCTTCATTATGTTCTCCTTCATGTTCTTCATCATGTTCTCCTTCATGTTCTCCTTCATGTTCTTCATCATGTTCTCCTTCCTGTTCTTCATCATATTCTCCTTCCTGTTCTTCATCGTGTTCTCCCCATCATGGCTTTACGTCTGCGTCTCAAACCCCTGTCTAAAGCAAGAGAGCATGTGGCCATTTCCTTAGCTTGGTAGTTCCCTGTAGTTGTAACGCTCGTCTTCCTCCTCGTCTGAAGAGGAGCATGGATCGGACCAAAACGCAGCGTGGGTTGAATACATATCTTTTTAATATAGCAACGAAGACGAAAAACACACTTGACAAAATACAAAAACAAATAAACGACGTGAACAAACGAAGGAACGAAAACAGTACCGTGTGGCGCACAAACACAGACACGGCAACAATCACCCACAAACAAACAGTGAGAACAGCCTTCCTTAATATGGTTCTCAATCAGAGGAAACGTAAAACACCTGCCCCTGATTGAGAACCATATCAGGCTAGTTGACAACCCAACATAGAAACACATAACATAGAATGCCCACCCAGCTCACGTCCTGACCAACTAAACAAGACTAAACAAAGGAAATAAGGTCAGGAACGTGACAGTAGTCAGGGCCACCTCTAGGATTTTGGGGGTCGAGATTTGGTGGGGGGGCAACCCCACCTCACGGGTAAACTAATTTCATGCAATTCTACTCATGCCATGGGGCAGAGAAAGAGAAAAGATAAAATGTTGCGGTTTCAATGATAATATCCTGCAATTCTACACATTTTATCATGAGGTGGAGAGAAATTGTTGAAGTTTTAAAGCAAATTTTCTGCAATTCTACACATTTTGCCATGGGGTGGTGAGAAACTTTTGCAGTTTAAAAGCTAATTTACTGCAATTCTACACATTTTGCCATGACTTATACCATGTTCACATGATATCTGTGTGAGAGTGACTAACAAAATCCATGGGGGCCCATTGGAGATCAGGGCCTCTGGGCATTTGGTGATGATTAGTCCTACTACAAGGTTTAGATAGCTGGCTAGACTACCTTTTAACTAGCAATCTAAAACATGTTCGCTGACATGGCTAATTGAGTGACTGTCAGTGACTGACAAGGCTAATTGAGTGACTGTCAGTGACTGACATGACAAGTGGAAAACTGCTGATGCACTATCCCATTTCGAAATTGCACCTTATGTTTTCTACTTTTCTAACTATTTTCTAAAACATTTTTTTTGAGGGGGGAGGGCAATGTACAGTTCGTAGTCTGCCTATAGAAAAATGCGGCTCTGCCTGTAGTGTGATGTTTGCATTTTTGTCTTCAGTTGAACTTATGTTCTTAGCAGCTATAACTTTTACTTGTCTTTTTCAACTCTAATTTCCAAACACTCCCTCCACCCCGACCCCCACTCTCAAACACACATTGAACAGTGAGACAACTGTAAGACAAAAGCACACATGGTCCTCTCTTGCTTTCTGCCAGCTAGCAGCAGACAGGGTATGAGCGCCTGCCAGACTTCACACGGAAGGGCGTTAAATATACATGTATACCACACCTCATGACTTATTGATGCTTTTCTCCTCTCTTTATGTTTATGAGGTGAGAGGCCTCCCTGTGGTCCTGTACACTGACCCAGGGGTCCACCGGGGTGTCCGAGACACTGCCTGTTCCTTATTATTTAGTCCACTTAAATTAGACCGTAACATGTGGACTCTCCTCCATATATGCATGCTGTACACAGGGATCACATAAATAGTAATGCTACCTTGGAAGAGGAGCTCCTCCATTGTCTAGGAGCTGCATTTACCATCACTGGGAATCATATTTAAGTAGGGTGATGTTTGGGTAGAATTTGACATTATATGGTGGATCAAGATTGCCGCTCTTACTGCAGAAGACAAAGACAAAGATAAGAAGACCATTATACAGTTTCTGAATTCAGTAGAGATTTAGGGAATTTCACCATCCTCAGGCTTAGGTATTTTTTGTTCAGGCCAAATGGTAACTAGGTAGCTAGATACTTAGTTTTGCTTATGGTACCAGGTCTGCAGTGTATACAGTGATTTGGAGGTAGCAGAATGCCCCCATCCAGCAGGAGGTGCTATAGTGTGATGTGGAGACTGGTGGGCACTTGTGGTCTTTGAGGCTGCTGTAGGCCTCTGTTGTGGTCATGGTCAGTCCTGTGTGAGACATTGTTATTGCTCGGGGGTGTTTTATCCCAGAGGCATTTCTCTGTTCGGTAGTGGGGGGTCAGGGGAGGGGTGGACATTGCCTTGAAAGGCTGCTTAGGGACCTCTGCGGTAGACAGGAGCTCAGGCCGGCCCTAACACCACAATTTATTGATTAGATAATCTCTGGGTCATGTGATGCCTGTGTGGCTTACATTGCATCCCTGCTGGGGGTACATGCCAGTAATCACTGACTGGGGGGCATGCCTTGAACAGGAGGCGCCACCTCTTCATCTGTTGGTCCTGATTTCATTCATCTTCCCTTCTCTCTTCTCTTCTACTTCAGCTCTGAGAGGGAAGCGGGAAGCTTAAGCTTTCATTATTTGCGGAGATTGGTATGTCAATCTCTGCGCCCCTGACCCATGTTTGTAGTTCTCCCCGTTTTATCAGGGAAATGATTAGCGGGGTTATCTCCTCTCCGCACGGCAAAGCTTTTCTTCCTCCTCTCTCTGCCTCATAACTTGGGCCAGAAGAGGATTTGCTAACCCTGACTTTGCCACAGGAATGACTTACTGTTTTTTCCCCTGACTCCTTCACTCTCACCAGTTTCTACTGATGTTTTAATCTTCTCTACTACATGTTTATCTTTCAATGTGCCAGAATCCAAATTCTTGGTATTTTTCTCTTTCCTGTCACCTCTCCCATCCTACCCAATGATATGGTAGAATAGCCTGTGTTGTTCTTGACTTTGTTTGTGTGAGAGAGAATGGCGGGCCTACAAAATGATGGGGTGAGAGCCATGGTTAGGGGCTGTTTTTCCTTGGTTCATAGAGGTCATCTTGATCCAACCCCCCCCCCCCCCCCCCCCCCCTATGAAGTGATGACCAACCTGGTTGGACCTGTCATTTTCCCCCTAACCCACCATACTGAATGGATATACAGTGAGCTACAACAGTATTGGTACAGGAACACATTTTAGGGTTTTTGCTCTGTACTCCACCACTTTGGAGTAATGATACAGTGCAGACTGTCAGCTTTAATTTTCATCCATATTGGGTGAACCGTTTTAGAAATTACAGCACTTTCTGTACATAGTCCCATCATTTTAGGGGACCAAAAGTATTTGGACAAATTCACTTATGTGTAATAAAGTAGTCCAACGTTTAATAATTGGTCTCACATTCCTAGCACGCAATGTTTACATCAAGCTTGTGACTCTACAAACTTGTTGGGGGCGGGGGTCAGTGTAAATAGTCCGGGTGGCCATTTGATGAATTGGTCCTAGACGTGGCGCTCCGGTACCGCTTGCCGTGCCGTAGCAGAGAGGACATTCTATAACTTGGGTGACTGGAGTCTTTGACTATTTTTGGGGCCTTCCTCTGACACCACCTAGTATATAGGTCCTGGATGTCAGGAAGCTTGGCCCCAGTGATGTACTGGGCCGTACGCACTACCCGCTGTAGTACCTTGCGGTCGGAGGCGGAGAAGTTGCCATACCAGGCGGTGATGCAACTGTTCAGGATTGTGTATTGTGTCATTTTTGAGTCTCTTTTATTGTAAATAAAAATATCTTTCTAAGTACTTCTACGTTAATGCGGATGCTACCATGATTACGAATAGTCCTGAATGAATCGTGAATAATGAGAGAGTTAGAGATGCGTGAATATCATAGCCCCAAGACATGCTAACCTCTCACTATTACAATAACGTGGGAGGTTATCTTTTTTCGGGGGGTATGATATTTATGCCTCTGTTCATGTCTCACTCATCATTATTCATGATTCATTTCGGATTATCCGTAATCATGGTAGCATTGTATCATTTAAAATCTAAAGTGCTGTTGGGCCGAAATAACAAAAACGTTTCACTGCCCCAATAGTTTTGGAGCTCACTGGATGTGTTCACCTTTACACTTCATACACAGCTTAGTTGCAAATGGTCAATAGTATCCAGTGTGATATTGTCATGCAATATTACTGGTTGTCTGTCTTTTTTAAAATCAAATATTAATGACAAATGCTTACGTATTATCTTTAACTCCATTATTATAAGTCTATGGGTATAGTGGGAATTTATTTTTCACTGCAACAGTACAGCCTATGTTCATGGCCAACATTTAAGCTTAATTTGGTTCAATCAATATTGCAAGTAGCCTATTATTTTCGTTTTCTAACAAATATGGGAAACTTAACTTGATTTTGTGGAGGTTGTGGATACTAAGTTACAATAAGACTTTATAATCATTCACTTTAAAATAAATACATCACAAAATAGTTAATAATTTGAAATTCAATTGGATATGCAGTTGCTAAATAGGAGAAACAGCCTCAAGTATTTTATTAGAACTGTTCGTAAGAAAAGCAAAATATGCTATTCTGTATCATTTGGTATTTATCTATTTTTCCATTCTCTGAAGCGTCCTCTGGATTAAATAACGTTGCCTGTTGATTTTCAAAGTCTGCAGTAGTAACCAAATCTACAGATATAATAGTGATTGAAAAGGCACTGTGAAGAAAGACTATCGCCCACTCTACAACGCAAATTGCGCTTTGATTGACTCTTAATTTCCTCTGAAGGTTGTTTAGTTTAGTTTTTATTCTGAGTCAATGAGTTTAATCAGAGTCACTGATCCTCTGGGTCTAAGCCTCCCCGGGTTGTGTTTTTGTTTTGTCGGGAGCTCAACGAGACTCTATCCGCACTTCATTAACCCTGAGCCGGGGACAAACCGCAGTAAGAGCGGAGGGATTTGCACGTATCCTTTCACATGCAAAAATATCAGCGTCATCCAGCAAGACAGGGAGCTTTCCCTGTAATCAACTGCGCACTTCGCAAGAATAACCCTTTTCATAAATGTTGAGTGGGGTCATCGTTATTTGAATCGGTCATGGAGCCTTATGATGTACTTCTAATTAGATTTTTTGGTGGGAAGCTGGGAATTTGCTACAGGTTTTCCGCTCCCTTTTTTTCAAGTCCCAACCAACCACCGTGTGATGTGTAGTCTTTATAGGCTACTATTTCTCAGTTGGGCTATAGCAAATGTACGCACTATAAATGTGTCAATTAGTCAAAGTCAGACTAATATTTTCTGGAGTGATAGGCTGGTGGTCAATGGGAGAAGGGAGAACATGTGCCATGCGAGCGGTGCAGCGGGGAGCCTGACTATCACAGCCATTATCGACTTTCAATTAAAATCTAATAAAGTATTTTGTCTAATCGTTAATATCCCATTGGCCAACTCTGTCAGACTAAACTCCCTAATCCTGTGCTTTATAGTCTGATATTTTGGTTGGTTTAAAGTTCGACTCCTGTTAGGAGTGAGGTTGGGGTGGCGGGTGGGGTTGGTGGAGCAGAGGCACTGCCGAGCCGCTGACCAGATGTCCCATCGCTGATCTTGCCCACAGTCAGCGTCGCCCGGTCACCAGCTGTTGGAGCCGTTTGGCAAAGAGCACATCACAAACACTCTCAAGAAAGAGGCATGGAAGCAATCAATTTCCAAATGGGATCATTTAAGGCACTTAAACAATTGCACACTTAGCCTTACATTAATATTTCGTCTTCATATTGTTTATGAAAAACTAATGAAATTGAATTATTAATGTAGTCTGCCGGTGTAGTGTATAGGTCTAGTGTATTAGCCTATTTGCAACATGTGCTAGCCTAGCTGAATAAATTGACCTCTTTTGCCAATGATTGACGCTCGATGCAATTGCTCGAATCCGTAGCAGCCTATTTCCATGATTTATTAGACCTATGTTAGATTTAACCGACTTCACGTTTGAGGCATGGCGTGTGTGTGTTTTAATTGTCGTTGTGTGTTTTATTATATACATATTCCCATTAATGTAACTTTTGGCAGAACTATGAGCCTAAGACAAGGTGGATGAACGTTGAAATCCAACTGTATTTATTCATATCAAATATATAGCCTACCAAAACACATTTCTAGTCATAACTTATAAGATAGGCAAACGTTTTAGGTATCAAGGCAGAATTAAATGTCTCAAATTGAAACCTCACCACTCCAAAGCGTTGGATAAATATCTAGGCGTGTTTTAAAGGTTAAGTTGGTTAATGTTCCTTGCTCTGGCGGTGACATTCTTTATCAACTTTTTTAGGTTCGACAAATTAAATCCACGATACTAAACAACTAGTGAGGGTGTTTGAGGGAGTGTTTGACAGACACGTTAAAAAGTATTCAAACACGGTGTTTCTAATATAATTATACGAACCTTAATTAGATTTTATCAGACATATTTATCACAGGTTAGTTATACCTTGACTCTCCTTTGTCTCAACAGAACACGTTTTGTTGTTTTATGATGAAATATACCAAATTATAATCTTTGTTTGTAATTACATTCTGGCATTATATATATGAAATGATGTCACCGTGTCATTTTGCTGTACAGTTTGGCTAAACATGAGGTTGTCATTAATGATCAATGTCATGAATTAATCAATTGATAAATTGGAAAGTGAGCTGTTGACTAGAGCAATGATTGCAGGACCAAATCCGTTTGTCCATTTCTACTTCCGGGAGAAAACGCCACTTACCAGACCTTGAATAACCCCAAAACAACAACTAATCAGATATTAGATTGCCTATAAAATATAGCCTTGATAAAAGAATATAGAGGACTAAAAGTATATGCCTACAGCCAAAGTCTTATGCTCATTTTAAAAGTTGACTTTGTGTATCAAACGAGTGCACTGATCTTTGGTTGAACTCGAGGGTGAGGATGGTGATGACGAAGACGATTAGCCTACATGTATTCCATTTGCCAAAACAATCGATGTGGGCCCTGTATTTGTCATGCGTGGGTTTTGAAAGATATAACGTAGTCACGTTATTAAATTAAATACCTTTATTTACACATATATAAAAGTAGATCCCCCTCTAGCGCCGATTTAAGATGTTTGAACAGTTTGACAAAAGGTTCGTTTAGCTAACACATGGGGAGAGGAACAAAAAACGATCCAGAAATAAGAGAACGAATCCACAAATGAATATCTGCAATATACATTTTCACTAAAGAGAGTAAGTAGCCTAGCAAGGTTTCCACCGGTTTCGTATGAAATAACGTAAGTAAGTAATGCAAAACGTATGTTTAATACACCTAGCAAATCAACAGGCAAACGACCCGAATTGGCAACCGACTCAGTCTTCAATCATTATTTGTTTATCAAAAATGAAGGGTTTGCAAGGATACATTGCGCCTTCGTAAATTGATTTAGGACCACCTCTTACTTTGACTCCATATTTCATACCATTCGGCCTTTAAGTAAAACGTAAAGTAAAAACCTTATGATTAGACATTTTAAAATACATGTTGTTTATCTCATGGACCTTCATTATTCCCCCACAGATTATCTCTGAAATGACACGGAATATACCTTGAGCTCTAGCTAATCTATAGTTTTTGTGCTGAATCTTTGTCATCTGAAGGAAAGAAAGAAATGAGTGAAAGAAAAATATCTTCAAATCAAGATACTTAAAAAAATAGAAATCAAAATATTCGTTTTTACATGTCTACGTCTGCTGATTATTATGTTGCTCCTTTGTAAAAAGTGAATGAAACTCAACTGGTCTTTGTAAAGAGAAAGATAAATAAATAATAATTGTTATGAAATGCCTTTGGCTCTCTAATTATTCAACTCAATTTGGAATGACATTTCAGTTTACAGACCAATAAATTGGTTTGTTATGCATGTTTTTTTCTCCATTGTATCCTGACAACATAGCCTAATAATCATAATAATAGTAATTTTTTGATTTCTTAAGTCTGAGTAAAAGTGCCATTGCCATGAGACTTGGTGCCAGCAACGACTATCTGTAAAACGATCGCGTCCTTTCTGATGTAGCCCACACTAAAGATTTTTATGGTAAACAAAAATATAAATATATAAGTTAAATACATAGAGAAAAATAAATAGGCCTAAGTTATAAATAAATAACTCCAGTATGGTAAAAACCTGTCCACTTTAGAGAGTTGGAAATGTAGTCATGAAGTTCATTGTTTGACGCCAGCTTCTTTTGTCACCAGTTTGAATCGTTTTTTTCTCTCTCGTTTAGAGTCCCAGACTGCCAGGTATGGCATATATCCGGAGAGGCCGTCTCACCGCTGCTGTGTTGGCCGGGGAAGCACACCGGAGAGAAGGGGGAGTGGGGGTGGTTCACTACCCCCCTGCAGACCGTGGAGAAGAATCCGCGGAACGAGAGGTCGTTGCAGAGCGGGAGGAGGCGCCGAGGGTCCTCTGTATAGGTAGAGCGCCGCTCCGGGGTCCAGGTTGGACATCAGGCTTTGAGGGTAGAAATAGGGCGACGGAAACATTCTCTGAAGAGCAGAGTAATTTCCAGCCTCCGCTAACAGTTCCAGTCCAACCGCCGTCTGCCTCTTCCACTTTGTTCTATTCCGACAAGAAACAGTAGATATTAGTAAGGGAAACTCTTATCGTAAAGTTCTAAATAAGTTTGAAAAGTACAGTTCAAATCTTTTTATTATAGGACTCAGATTCTAAAGTTTACAATTCAATCACATCTGCATGCGTAAAAAAAAGCAATTTGGGAAAACCCGTTGAAAATGCATGCACAAATACGATACGTGGTTCAATTTAAACGAAATTAAAATGATCTTACTGGATTTAGGCCTTCCTTGTTATTAAAAACGTTAAAAAAAACATGTAGCATATTTTCTTAGCACAAGATACATTTTCTTTTCCATTGTGGCGTTTTAAATGCACATTTAATTTCAGTCATTAAAGTTCAGTAAATTGGAAACATCTGTATTCAATGGGTGAATTTTCGGTTTGGGATTGTATTGGTGTCATCATGGGGTCAGAAATGTGTTTTCCACTATTTTTCAAATAAAGATGGAAAGTGTGGCTACTCTCAGTGACGCACTTCGGTTATTCTGTTAAATCACTCCCCCGTCACTCGTATTCACGCGGAAGGGTAATCTGTCAGATTCAGATTGTCAATTGAAAAGCACTCCTCTATTAGTTAAATTATTTATAATTATAATAATTGAGTAAATGTAGTAGCGTGGGTGAATTATTGATATGGCATACATGCAACGATAGATTATTAATGCACCAAAGTGTTGTGTTTTTATATTTATTAATGTCGTTTTGCTGTCTGAATGTCAAAGCTTCATTAGGAAACCATTTGTTTTTTCCCCTCCAAAAATGATTAAAAAGAAACAAATATTTCTACCTTCTTCCGTTCCGTATTTGAATCACATTGTTCAAAGTTTTAATGCAGTGCCTAATTGCCAATATTTTAATATGTTTTTTTTTCTGTTATAATTTTCTCCTTTATCGAGAAGGAATGGATGCAATGTGTGCAAGTTTTGAGAAATAAATTCGATCTATGTGACCTGGCTGCATATGTGACCAATAAGTTTGTCTGACTGACATGAGAAAATAATTCTGTCTGTAGGTGAAGAGCTGACAGGTGCACGCGCGCACACATATTCTGTTTTGGCATGAGCTCACTGCATTCATCCATTAAGCCTATATCCCACTATCAAAATACTTATCGTCCTTTTAAATAGGTTATAATTCGTGTAATTAAACTAAAGGCAACCAAGTGTGGCAGTGCTTACCTCCTGTTCTGGTACCAGGTTTTGACCTGTGTGTCTGTGAGGTTGAGGGAAGCGGCCAGCTCCATTCGGTCTTGCACGCTCAGGTACTTCTGCCGTTCGAAGCTGCGCTCGAGCTGGGCCAGCTGGTGGTCGGTGAAGGCTGTTCGCGCCTTCCTGGGTTTCTTCAGCCGAATGTGATGCGGACTGTCCCTACTACTCGAGATCTCTCGGCCTCCTTCCTCTTTCACTGCTCACAAGAATAGGACAAATATTTTATTTAACCTTTATTTGAACAGGGAGTTATGCTGAGACCACGGTTTCTTTCGTCTGTAAACTATACACAATTATAAACTGGCAGGTTCAAGCCCTGAATGCTGATTGGCCGACAGCTGTGGAATATATGATCGTATACAACTGGTATGACAAAACATGTATTTTTACTGCTCTAATTATGTTGGTAACCAGTTTATAAAAGCAATAAGGCACCTCGGGCGTGTGATATATTGCCAATATACCACGGCTAAGGGCTGTGTCCAGGCACTCCGCATTGCGTTGTTATTAAGAACAACCCCTAGCCATGGTATATTGGCCATATACCACACCTCCTCGGGCCTTATTTCTTAAACATGAAACACTCAACAACAAGAACAAATATATATTTAAAATGTTCATAAAGCCTATCAAATTGATGGGTAAGATCATTAAACCAACCTTGTCTCAGCATTTCGTATTATTCTGTAAGTAAATGCAAACACTCCATTTAGGAGGATTTGTTACTTTTGGTATGGTTACATAAGACAGATGGTTTTAAGGCAAAAAATGAAAGTAGGGTGGATGAGTGGGCATACAGGTTGCGAGTTCGAATCTCATCACGGACAACAATTCTTTTTGCTAAAAAGCAACTTTTCAACTAATGACTACTTTTTAGCTACTTTGCAACTACTTAGCATGTTAGCTAACCCTAATCCTTCCCTTAACCCCTAGCCTAGCTAACTTTAGCGAGCTAGCTAGCTAACGTTAGTGAGCTAGCTAAAATTCATAACATATCCTATGTTTTGCATATTCGTAACATATTGTACGTTTTGCAGATTCTGACAATATTGTACATTTAGCAAATTCGGAATATATAACATGAATTTGAATTCGTAACATATCATACGAAATGGGTTCTGGACATTCACAAATGAATACCAACCATACGAAATGTAACATAGGAAACGTAACATACCATACTAAATGGAGTGTCTATGATTTAAGTACAGAATAATGCGAAATAGGCAGCAGGTAGCCTAGAGCGTTGGACTAGTAACCGAAAGGTTGCAAGATCGAATCCCGAGCTGACAAGGTAAAAATCTGTCGTTTTGCCCCTGAACAAGGCAGTTAACCCACTGTTCCTAGGCCGTCATTGAAAATAAGAATGTGTTCTTAACTGACTTGCTTAGTTAAATAAAGGTTTTTAAAAAATGCTCTGAGACCAGGTTGATTAAACAGGCACGTAGGCCTATGTTAGGCCTATAAACCCATGACAGATGGGACTTCATCAAAATATAGGCCTAGCTACATTTACAAATGGACATGTTTCAAAGTTGAACCTTTTTCAACATTCATATAGCCTAGTTTTGGTGATCCAATGTTGGAGGACTTTAGGCCACTCTCCATTGCGCCAAGAGATTTTATGAAGATGTAGCCTATCTAAAAAATGTATGGCCCTTATTGTTTGCACATTTTAACACATTGTTTCTGCAATGTACTGTGTGTAAGATTGCCATTTGTTATATTCTTTACTTTGCTGTTGTGTTGGGTCTTGAACTGTAATAAACCGTTTTCAGTTAATTCTCCCCCATCCCACGCGTCTCTCCAAAAAGAGGCTACACGACGTAAGAGCTCTTGCTAGCTGAATAGTTGAGTCGTCTCTCAAGAACCACAATAATCCGGCTAATTGAGCCACAAGGGAAGGGCGCCTTTCAACCGCGACCGGAGAAACTTCACAGGGCTGCGGTTAAGTGCGAAATAAAGAGCCGGCCGGCCTCGCGCGTTACAAATCTGATTAGCACTGGGACAAATTGCATCAAATCCCCCAAATATTAGGAGGCGGATTCGCTGAAATCAAAGCAGCGTACTAGTCCCTACAAGGTTTATGGAGCAGAATTGACTGCGTTGATATCAATGAGAATCTGTCACACACACACTGTATCCAAAATATAATTATGTGTTATTCATGTTCATATTTCTTTTTGTGAACTGGGGTGAAGTCATTTACCTGCAGGAAAAACGTTAAACTCTTGCTATAAAAGATTGATGTAATAACATTGCTCACTATAGTATAAATAACATGTGGGCTTAAATAATATGACTAATATTAATCAATAGTCTAATGAATAATAACAGTAATAATAATAATATGAATACTTATAATATATCCTTATTATAAACGTTTTTTGTCAAGGCAACCTGCCATTTTCTTAAGGGGTGGATATATGTTGTGTTTTGGTTGTATAAGTTAATCAGATAAATATTTCTGCTTTGCTTTATCTTGGCCAGGTCGCAGTTGTAAATGATAACTTATTCTCAACTGGCCTACCTGGTGAAATAAAAAAACACATGTATTATATGTTTAGTATCACATTTATAACCATATTTCTATTGACTAATTCCTGCAAGGAATTGACCTCGCCTATCAACGGATGACTTAGTTGTATCCAGGCGCTGCATCATTAAACTGACAATCGAGGTGACATGTATGTTATGGCTGACATGATTGGAAACCGCCAGATCTTTGATGGCATTTATCTGGAGGCGACCCTGTCATATTTTCCCCAGCTTTTCTCTTGCCTCCCTGACATCAACAGATGCTTTTAAGACGTCTGCTAATGCAAGCAAATGCGTTTGAAAGGAAAAACGGGTTGACACCAAATCATTGGGGAATATCAACAGTGTGGATGTAATACTTAAAGAAAAGGCTATTCCTTTCCAATGAACCTATATACACTGTAACTATAGCCGATAGAGCTCCTGTTGTCCAAGATAATATTGTTGGTAAACTTTCACCAAGCGATTAATCTCTATAGGGTTTACAGTCATAATAGTGTACATATCATGTTCCATATCATTATATATTTGATTAGATACATATTAAATGGGATTCATTTTGTGCAAGCATAGATACAATACTTTCTCCCTAGTCTTCCGAGGAAAGTCAAAATGTAAAACCTTTAAAACATCTAGAGTTAAAATCACTGATATAGCAAATCAACTGCTACTGCAGGCTAGCCTAATATCTGCATGAAGCTAACACACAAATGCAGACGAGTTTAGAACAGCAGGCCTACAAAAATTCAATTTGAAACTATGTGATAAATAGGCCTAAGTGTAATTGATTTTAAAAAATTATGTTTGTTTACATCAGTCTTTTACCTTTGTATTCGCTGTCTGACGACGAGTTGCTATGGATTTTGTCCATGAAGTCCTCTGCGAGCTTGGAGGCAAGTCGCCCCGTTTCTTGAGTTGGCAGGCCATTACTGGAGTATGGGGCGCAGGCGGCCAGCGGTTTGCAGTCAGCTAGAATATCTCTGATCAGAAAGGAGGAGGTGACGGTCCGCGGCTGTGACCCGGCGGAGATCTGTCCTTGTTGGAGATGAAGCGGCAGCCCGATAGCGTGAACTTGCCTCTGCGATGCCTCATCCACACACTCCCTCCTCGGCGACCGGGGAGAGGAGCAGCCGCTCTCTAGGTCTGACCTCAGGCTGAACTCCAACGGTGACCGGCACTCTCCCACCAAACTGTCCCCTTTCGACATGACCGGACTTCCAGGTCTGTGGGAAAGTAAAGAGTCGATCCCAAAGCTGGACCCATTGGTGGATGCCTCCATTGTTTACCAGCGCAACTGAGTTCTTCGAGGCCTCAACTCAAACTATCATTGGTATTCGAGTCAAGTTCAGGTTGAGCAGCGATTGCTGAGATGAGACTTTGCCTCAATTTATCCAGCTGGAAAATCCAAAGATGTTACGGAAATCACAAATATTCATCCAGGATGTTTTCTCCTCTTCTTGATTGAATCTTACAGCTGGCAAAATCTCCAGGTTATCGATGTTACATCAACCCTGCATCCAACTATGTTGTCCTAAGTACAGCACTCTTCATAAAATCGATGGAGCTTGGTGTTATTCTCTGTTGGGAAGTTTGATTGATTTTTCTGGATCCAATTTTTTTTTTTTTTTTAGAAATGAAAACTCGTCGGTAAGATTTCTCAATTATTTCTCAATTTATTTCAAATATTGACAAAAAACTGCATTGATTAGAGGCAGTGGAGCGGCCTTATATCAAGGTAAATAGGCAGGCGATTCAGCACCACGTTTCAGCACCACGGACAGAGACAGCAGCGAGTGTTGCAGGTAGAATTCAAGACCTGGAAATGACGCAGCGCAAGGACACAATTGCAGAAATGTTAATCACTTAAAAAGTGGTTCGCTTGTGTGACCCGTGCGGCGCTCGATGGCAGAGGAAGGTAAAGGCATCCTGAGCCAGCATAGAGATGCAACAAGAGACTCGAAACCGGTGGGCAGCTGCAGTCGAGAAGACGTGCACTGTAAAACAGAGGTAACGCGGGTTAAATAGACATATCTGTGAACGAAAGCACAGAGATGAAACTTGAGGAAAACTCAGGAGCTAGGTTTTTAAGGACGCCCCGTCCACGTGAGTCCCCAGTGACAAGACTTCATTGGTTGAGGGGACTTTTTGGGTGCTGACGGGCTTGCGGAGAGGAAAGTGGACCCCCCCACACTCTCACTCATCCCTCCTCCTTCTCGCTCCCTTTCTTTGATTAATAAAAGAGACACTGAATTCACCAGGATACTCAGATCCAACTGTTTACATAAAAATTTCACACTATTTGCTTTCATTACATCATTGATGAGGCTTATAATGAATGGGGTTATTATGTGGAGCTGGTAGGACTTTTCTCTCGCCTCTCCTTCAGTCAAAACGAAACAGTCTTTTTTAAAACATTATGGGCACTTTTCCACCTTTGCATTTATTGAATCAGAATTTAGGTTAATTGGTTTTCCATCTATGTTCGAGTTGTTTTATAAATATCAAAATACTTTTATTAAGGGTGTATTTGATAACTTTTTTTCTGATTCAAATTAATTCCGAAAGGATTTGTATATTATTATTATCATCAGCAGCATCAGCATCAGTATCAGCATCAGCATCAGTATCAGCTTCATCATGTTGTTCTTGTTTTGTTACTGGTATGAGAAATGCATATCATTATAATATTTCTTCCTATAGCCTAGATTTAATGTAGCCTGCATTCATTTCTAATGCGTCGAGGACACAGCCAGTGCTTTTTTCTTGAATTTCGAGCGTGAGTTCATTGTTAAAAAAAATATTCTGACACAAATTATGTTTTTATTTTATCGGACAACAAATGTTTTGTTGTTGCATAGGCCTATGCACCGAGAGCAAGAATTTCATACATGCATAATTAGGCCACAAAATACTACTCCATACACTTTTTTTCTGGGGGTGAACAAAGCTCCAGCATCGAATAGTCAACGTTTAGCTCATAATAAGTAGCCCAACTAATAGTAATACAATGCTAATGAGGAATAATAGTCCGAACAGCATGCGCTGAAAGGATGGCGTGACGCAAACTTTAATGTGCATGAAATGCCATTGTCTCCACTTTCGTTTTTATTCCTCCAAAACAGTTAGCCCCACATGACTCCCCGACAGGCCGTAATAATCGAACCCCCCATGTGACCGCCAGATTGGAGGCGAGCGTCGGTCTCGACACCGGCAGGTTAGTGAATCCGCTCCCCGCGTCCATAGTGTCCTATCGCGGCTGCAAGCTGTCACATTGAGGCGGGGACAGAGATGGAAAAGAGTAACCTACATACCCATCCTAACGTTGCCTTTCTTTCCAATTTAGTCTACTTGGGCTCCGGAGGTGGGTTATGGAGATTTCATTTGAACAACTCCTGTTCCTTGCCATTTACAAAAATAAATAACTAAATAGCTTATTTTTATAGGTCTATCTATGTCACAACTCAAATCTGGCCTGAGTTTACAATTCTCAGATTAACAATTACATGGCTAAAATATAAATTACATAAAATAGTAACAACAGTATGCAAAATAATTCAAGTGCAAACACATTGCTTTGGGTCTGTCTTTTGTAAAATAGTTGTCGTGATTACCTTTGTACATTTATATTTTTGAGTTACCCTTGCAAGAGTAATCTAAAGTAATTTTCTGTACACTTTCCCACTTTATCGAACAATTCCACAAGGGAATGAGACCAGACTGTAGACTTGCTTATGGTGTGCTGATCTCTTTGTCAATATGTTCCACTGCTACCACTTGTCTCTTGCAAGTGTATGGATGGTCAGGTGTACACTTCCTTTGTGTGTGTGTGTGTGTGTGTGTGTGTGTGTGTGTGTGTGTGTGTGTGTGTGTGTGTGTGTGTGTGTGTACGTGTGAAGGTGAGAGATGTAATGCAGTGTAATGACTTGGCTGGTCAAAGGAAGCAGAGATTTTCAGTGTGTGTTAATGTTTGAGAGATCTAAAGCATACAATCACTTTCTATCACATTTCTGTCTTAAAGGGTAATACCACTCAAAAACAATATTTTGCTATTTGTTTCATTAGTTCGCTGTTGATACAGTCCCATAATGTTTTGCATGTCAGCAATCAAGTTTTCAAGATGTAGTACTTTCAACATACAGAAACTGTCACATTATGATGCGTTTTGTAAATAGGACATAATGGATGAAACAAAAGGTATTTTTATTTTATGTCTTGCACACACATTTTGGGTGTTAGTCAGTTGTTTATAGTCCAAGGTTGGTGTCACAGTTGTAAGTATTGGTCAATATAGTCTGTCAATTTTCAAAACTGATTAGGTTTATGTAACTAATAATTGTGTATCTGAATAATATGTGCATAACAAATGGTTTCCTCACACTGTAGAAAGTGCAGCTGAAATGAAGAATATTTATATCTAGACTAGCAACGTGGTCTCATGACAATTCGTATTATTCTGTACGTAAATATGTGACAGTACATTTAGTATGATATATTACGTTACATTAGGTTATATGAATGTAATAGCAGTTGTACAATATCATACAAATTATAGGATGTATAGTATCATACCTCTTACCCTGCCGTGCAATAGCATACAAATTGGATGACCTAACTTTATATCTTTCTCTGAGACAAGGTTGCTTGTTAAGCATAACAACAAAGGAGAATTACTGGGAGAATTTAATTTGGCGGTTAAGGGAACTAATGACAAAGGTCAGGATAATCAACAAACGTAAAAGGTTAGGAAAACTAAAAGGACAAAGGTTAGGAGAATTTACGTAGCAGGTTAGGTGAATTGGGTTAAGTTTAGAATAACAGTTAGGGGAAGAATTAGCTAATACATGACTCAAACACTCAACCTTTGGATTGCTAGATGGTCAAGGATTACACCCATCCATCCTCCCTAACCAACCTTCCTACTTTAGTTTCTTTATAAAGTAACTAGTAGGTATCATAGGTCTTGGAGTTTCTCAGAAAAACATAAAGTATGTTTCATATGGCTCTGAGGCCAGGTTGTCACTTATGTTAATATTTTCTTTCTGGACACTTACTAATTTCTGCTGCTAGAAATCCCTGTCCAGGCATCCCGTGTGGCGCAGTGGTCTAAGGCACTGCATCGCAGTGCTAGATGTGCCACTAGAGATCCTGGTTCGAGATCCTGGTTCGGCCACGACTGGGAGACCCATGGGGCGACGCACAATTGGCCTAGCGTCGTCTGGGTTAGGGAAGGGTTTGTCCGTCAGGGATGTCCTTGTCCCATAACTGTGATCACGCTCTAGCGACTCCTGTGACTCTCTTTCCGGGCGCATGCACGTTGACACCGTCAACAGGTGCACGGTGTTTCCTCCTACACATTGGTGTGGCTGGCTTCCGGGTTAAGTGGGCTTTGTGTCAAGAAGCAGTGCGGCTTGGTTGGGTTGTGTTTCGAGGACGCACGGCTCTCGACCTTCCCCTCTACCGAGTCCGTACGGGAGTTGTAGCGATGAGACAAGACTGTAACTACCAATTGGATACCACAAAATTGGGGAGAAAAATGGGTAAAATAAACAAAAAATAAATATAAAAACAACAATAATAAATCCCTGTCCATTGTGAGTAATAACACCTACAGGGGCTCCCATTCACTCTGGGCAATGTGTGAAAAACAATACGGTGATTTTTATTTATTCATTCGATTGGATGTGTGTTAAATATATATATAGATTTGTTTTGTAAAATACGTGTCGTCTTTGGATAAACTTTGGCATCTCTATCGTTTTGGGACATTGAGTAAAACATGGCTTTCGATAGGAGATATATAAAAAAGATGACTTCACACAAACAAACAGCATAAAATAACATCAGGATTGGCACATCCAGACCAGTCAGGGATGCAAATGATGCACCTTAAAAAGCCATCAGGTATGGGACTTGACAGACAATAATGAGAATCGCTGAATCTTTTATAAGGTTAACACTCATATTTCCCAGTCAGCTGTCACACAAGAAACAATTTAGCACAAGTATGCGGACAAAATAAACCTTCATCGTCTCATTAAAGCTGACAGGGCCCAGGACCGACAGCTCTCAGCGCCAGGCAGCGCCACCTCATTTTGTGTTGGTAATTTGCAGCAGAGACAGACCTCTCTTCACCAGAAAGAGAGAGGCAGAGAGAGGGGAGGTAGAAATGACGAGGAAAGCAATAGCGAGGGAGAGGGGAATGGCAGAGGCTCTTGGAGCGAGTGCAGAAGAAAGGGGAGGAAGGATGGAAGGAGGTAGGGAAGGTGGGAATATGGCTAGCTCACCAGGAGTCTGATTCTCCTTTAATTGGAAGCATTGGGCATTGTCAACTGACGATTCTCAGCCACTCATGACAGGTAGAGCCGTCAGAATGATAACCCACTTGTCAGTGCAAAAGACCAATAAAAACAAACCACTTTTGATTTAATTGGAGAGGCCTAGTCTGTATGTGTGTGTCAGAGAGAGTGAGTGAGTGGATCGCTGGAGGGCAGGGGTAAGGGGTGCATGTGTGTGTGTGTACAGTTTGGTGTCTGTAAAATAAATCATCACTCTAGCCTTCAGTAGCACTTCCTTCATCACCTCGCTGCCGCTCTCTCATCCTTGGCTAGGCAGGAGCCAGGGAAGAGCGAGGGGAGAGCGAGGGGAGAGCCAGGGGAGAGCCAGTGGAGAGCCAGGGAAGAGCGAGGGGAGAGCGAGGGGAGAGCCAGGGGTTAGCCAGGGAAGAGCCAGGGGTTAGCCAGGGAAGAGCGAGGGGAGAGCGAGGGGAGAGCGAGGGGAGAGCGAGGGGAGAGCCAGGGGTTAGCCAGGGAAGAGCCAGGGGTTAGCCAGGGACGAGCGAGGGGAGAGCCAGGGGAGAGCCAGGGGTTAGCCAGGGAAGAGCCAAGGGAGAGCCAGGGAAGAGCGAGGGGAGAGCGAGTGAAGAGCCAGGGGTTAGCCAGCTAAGAGCCAAGGGAGAGCCAGGGAAGAGCGAGGGGAGAGCCAGGGGAGAGCCAGGGGTTAGCCAGCTAAGAGCCAAGGGAGAGCCAGGGAAGAGCGAGGGGAGAGCCAGGGGAGAGCCAGGGGTTAGCCAGCTAAGAGCCAAGGGAGAGCCAGGGGAGAGCCAGGGAAGAGCGAGGGGAGAGCCAGGGGAGAGCCAGGGGAGAGCCAGGGGTTAGCCAGCTAAGAGCCAAGGGAGAGCCAGGGGAGAGCCAGGGAAGAGCCAGGGGAGAGCCAGGACCAGTATCGGTGCGTGGGTGAGGATGTAGTTTTGAGGTTTTGATGTTGGTGTGCTGTGCCTTTTTTTCTCCACACATAGTGTTGTGTGTTCCTTCCAAACAACTCAACTGTAGTTTGATCTGTTCACAAACTATTTTGCCAGTAGCGCTGTGGAACATCCAGGTGCACTTTTGCAAACTTCAGACGTGCAGCAATGGTTTTTTTGGACAGCAGTGGCTTCTTCTGTGGTGTCCTCCCATGAACACCATTCTTGTTTAGTGTTTTACGTATCGTAGACTCATCAACAGAGATGTTAGAATGTTCCAGAGATTTCTGTAGGTCTTTAGCTGACAGTCTAGGATTCTTCTTAACGTCATTGAGCATTCTGCGCTGTGCTCTTGTCATCTTTGCAGAACGGCCACTCCTAGGGAGAGTAGCAACAGTGCTGAACTTTCTCCATTTATAGACAATTTGTCTTACCCATGGACTGATGAACTTTTGTAACCCTTTCCAGCTTTATGCAAGTCAGCAATTCTTAATCTTAGGTCTTCTGAGATCTCTTTAGTTCAAGGCATGCTTCACATCAGGCAATGTTTCTTGTGAATAGCAAACTCAAATTTTGTGACTGTTTTTATATGGCAAGGCAGCTCTAACCAACATTTCCAATATCGTCTCATTGATTGGACTCCAGGTTAGCTGACTCCTGACTCATTTTGCTTTTGGAGAAGTCATTAGCCTTGGGGTTCACATACTTTTTCCAACCTACACTGTGAATGTTTAAATGATGTATTCAATATAGATAAGAAAAATACAATAATTTGTGTGTCATTAGTTTAAGCACACTATGTTTGTCTATTGTTGTAACTTAGATGAAGATCAGATCAAATTTGATGACCAATTTATGCAGAAATCCAGGTAATTCCAAAGGGTTAACATACTTTTTCTTGCCACTGTATGTGTTGTGATAATTGTGTTGTTTGCTCTATAACTTGTTAGTTCATATGCCTTGACAGTGTGATATATATGCCTAAGACTGAGACAATAAGAAGACACAGTGGCAGAATAAATTAAACCTCACCTTAGTTTCCTCATAAAACCGGAGAGCAACATCTTTCCAGTGAAGTCCACAAAACATATTGAATGTAACAAACAGTTACATGACCTACAGCATGGTCAAGCAAGTTAATGTTTCAGACATTTTTGGACTACTTAAGAACTATTAATTTAGAAGCACAGAGAGTTACAACAAGTTGCAAAAGAAAATAGGCGCTCCCTCCACTATTCCAGCATCATTTCAACATCATCTAATCACCTGTGCTTAGTCTAATACAGTGATAATTAAAAGATACGAACAACTATTTAGTCCAATGATGTGGCTGTCAATGGTTCTGATTGCTGTGTGTGTGTGTGTGTGTGTGTGTGTGTGTGTGTGTATGTGCGTGCTTGCTTGCTTGCAAGTAGAAAAAAACATGTTGCCTCAACATACATGTAGAGAAACGCCAATGCCATCCTCCTCTTTCATGTTGCCTAAATGGTCTATGACTCTGTCATACAGTACACGCTTTTAGTTTTTGTTGTCCTAGACTACCTGGCTAAAATGCTTGCTCGCTAGCCTAACTTTCTTTCATGGGCAACGATGCCCCAGGCCAGCTAGTTATCATTAGCCTAATACATCTAGCTACATGATTGGATCAGAATCGCCATTATAATCATTTGCCAGTACCACAAGTACAAATCCCTATCTCCATCCATGGCTAAATGAGGAAAGAGCTGATTTGAGCTAGCTAGCTAGCGACTTGAGGACAACAAGATACAACAATTCAATGACGTTTGGCTTCTTATGTGATTGGTGTGAAGCCAAAGCCAAACCGGCTTCCCTTTACACTTTTTTGGTGCACCAGGAGCTCACTCAGTTTAGCTCAACGCTGTTTGGCTATTATTTTATATATTTTTTTTTATCAAGGGAGGCCAAATACTCGCTGGCTTCCCTTGGATTCAATGCTATGGGTAGCAACAACAACATCATATTATTTTTGACCAGACAGCATCAGATAGATGGGCTACACATACTGAGACACAGGGGCGCTGTTTTGCTCGCTCAGGTGCTTTCTCCGGTGAGAAACATTCAGTCTCTTGCGAATTGAAGGACATTTATGAAACACAGATACGAAAGATACATAATAATGTATGTTTTTTTCTTGGCACATTTTTTTGGGGGAGCCTGGTTGCCCTCGGCATCCATGATTGCACACCAGCCAGGGGAGAGCCAGGGGAGAGCCCTGGGAGAACGAGGTGGTCAGTAGCCGCTGGCCTCCCAGGGCGTCAGAGTTAAAGTAGGAGAGACAGGGTTTGATTCAGGCCCAGGGGACTCCTGGCCCGGGGTTGTGCCATCAGAGCAGAACTCCATGAGTGGTTCCTTTCTACCATAGTTCCATATTAACACTTCTATCTCATGAGACCACGGAAAGGCTGATGACAAAATAGGAAACCATGTGTACAGTATATCAATAGTGTATTATAGTCTATGTGAGGTCACTTGATAGAGTGAGTGAGATGAATAACTGTAAATGTGCAGTATGTGCCTGTGGATTGCCTTCTGATATGGACTTCTATCTGTGATTCTGAGTACGTTCTTATTCGTTGTGTTTGTGGGAATCTGAGTATATGTTAATTTAACATAAATTGAATTCAGTGGACTAATCTTGGCATACACTCTTAATCAAATAGTCGATGTACTGTATGTCTCATGACTGTGGGCCCATCCTTGTTCCAGAACACAGACCCTCCTGCTCTGTATGCACAGTGTGCCTCTACAAGCCAGTGGTTTATTATTCTTGACAGAGTTCAATGAACACATCTGGTCCGAGGCAGCGAGGAGATGGAGAGAAGTTGCCAACAGGGGAGAGAGGAGCGAGAGAATGGAGGCCAATGGATGAGTGTCTGGAGAAGCAGAGGACGAGGTGCTCCAACCATCCATCATATCCAGCCCCTGGTAAAAGAAAGCCAACTCCCCTAAACCAACCCTGACCCTCTTCTCCATGACCCGCAATCCACAGTCATGAGGCCAAGGTCTGAGCCAGGCACCGTCACAGAGCCCATTATCATACTTGGCGCTGGAACTGGGGAACTCCGGCTTGTACTTTGAGGAGAAGTCATCAGTTGGCTGGCTTTTGTGTGTTTTTGTTATTTTCTTTAAGTGGACTGCAGCAGTTTTGATTATATTTCAGTCAAAATAAAATACATTGTTGAGATAGTGAACAACACTATCGTGACGACAAGAGTCTTCAGCCTCAAAGAATGGTGTTGGAATATGGGGAATGATTGTAATAGGGAACATTATTGCATACAATATTTACAATCAATCTAACACCAATGAATACCTCTACTGTAATTAGTTATTCCACAGTAGAGTGGAAATGAAAGCTGAGGGGATGTGGGGTTAACGACTGAGAGAAAGTATATTTTTCTTCTGTAAGGTGCCATAGTTCAATGTTAGTGTGTTGTCCTGAGTGATGGTGGGTCGGTGCGGTGGGCTCAGGTTGGGCCGAGGGTCCCTTCCAGCTGCCAAAGGGAGACACACACAAGCTGGTGGACAGTCCCCAGGACCTCAGTGGGTAGAGAACCAGGGTTGCCCCCTTACCCCTTTCCCTCCATGTGTGGGGTTAGGGTTAGGAAAGCTACTATGATGTCAATGAATCACTATATTCGTGTCAGCAGACAGGACATATTCTACTCACAAGACTAATTACTTCTGTGTCCACTGTCCAGCTAGTTGGGTGAATGGATATGTTGGAAGTCTGTACAGTATGTTGAATGTAATGCCCTTGTTAGATGGATAACATTGGCTTAATGTCAACACAGTACTGTAGTCTTCATTCTCAAGATCACCATCTTACTTTTAGATTGTTCTAGTCTAGATGGAATGGTTGATCCCAATCTTATTGTAGGCCACGGTCTTGCTCTTTGACACACACACACACACACACACACACACACACACACACACACACACACACACACACACACACACACACACACACACACACACACACACACACACACACACACACACACACACACACACACACACACACACAGGGAGTTCCAGCATCCATCTCCCAGCCTTTCTCTCTGGCTCATAATGTGGCCAATATGCAGGTAATATGTGGGGTCGCAACATCTCAATTATCACACCTCCTATCTGTGGATAGACTGAGCTCCCAATCCTCCAGTCAGAACCACCCCCCGCCCCACCCGCCGCGACTTTTATTGCTTCATTAGTAGGCTCCACATGCTCCAGTGCACACCCACGCTCCACAAGCCCACAAACCCTAACAGGTCTGGGCAGACGTGGGGATGATGAGCAGACCCTAGGCCACCGCTCCACACCGTGCCATCCAGGCCCACATCGGCTTCCTGCCCCTGGGATAGAGATGATGGGAGTAGTGGGGCGCATGGGGCTCATTGACCGAGCTGTAGAACAGTCTATATAAGTCAGTACGTATTATCCCCTGTACTGTAAGTCATTTATAAACAGTACTCAGGCCACACTTTACACATGAGTAGAGATCGATGGATTACTTTTCAATACATTCATTTTTTCCGTTGCTACATACATTGTAGGAGCTGTTTTGGCCTGTGTTTGTGTCATTTTGTGTGCTGTGTATACACTGAGTGTACAAAACATTAAGAACACCTTCATAATATTGAGTTGCAGCACCCCCCTTTGCCCTCAGAACAGCCTCAATTCATCACAAATGGTAATACTGGGACCTGAAACTGGTGCTGGTTCGAGAAGACCATTGGTACTGCTGCTGCTTCCTGTTTCTCCTTCTCCTTCATAGACAACTCAACATGAACGATTCACATCTTCATATCATGCTCTTCTTTTATATACATTAGTAGTGCTTATGACATTTAGGCCCCACTCTGTTGTGTTGCACAAAACACTAACATTTCAAAGTGACTCTGATTTGTAAAAGTGGGCCAACAATATATACAGTATCTTGCCTGACGTTGTTGTAGCGTCCTTTTGTTTACTTTTTCATCTGAGTTGAATTCATTACAAATGGTTGTCCAGGCATTCTTCTTCTTGTTTTCTGTTGAAGAATCACGCTGTTTGTTTTCGATAATTGGGTGGTTTGAAACAATTTGCACCAAAAGGGCTAGCTTCAAGAAGTCACTGAAATTCTTTGCCTCTGTCCATTGTTTGGTTTAGGTGACTTGCTCCAATTCCACACAATGCTTATGTATTAGCCTCCCATCTCTGGTTTTGAATGCATTCTCAGGTCAGCACATCGTTAATCTCATCAGGCTTCACACTCCCTAGTCTAGAACCGGGTTGCCCAACCCTGGTCCTCCAGTACCCCCAACATTACACATTGTATTGTAGCCCTGTTCAAACACACCTCATTCAACTCATTGAGGACTTGATGATTAGTTGACAAGTTGAATCAGGTGTGCAAGTCCAGGGTTACAATACAATGTGTAATGTTGGGGGTACTGGAGGGCCGGAGTTGGGAAAAACTGGTCTAGAACAAATTAATCTGAAACTAAGCAACGTCTCAGAAAGCCAAATCTGGATTAATTTAAGTAGAATTAGCCTAGTCCTGATTTAAGTTAAACTCTATCTGTGAAACTGCCCCTCAGTGTAAATTGTATGTCAAGGATTATTTAAACTTTTTTGTACACTAGAGGGCACTATATGCTGGGGTCATGGGTCACTGGTCACATGTGTATATAGGTAGTACAGGTGACCCGGAAGGGTTAGCACAGGTGAGAGGATAGGGCATACAGTTCTTACCGTATCACAGAGCATGCTCATAGATTTGACCTCTACACCTTTTATATGCTAATATTTGTATTGGCACTAAACTAGTTATCTTTTGTATGCGCAAAATATTCAAACTTCACCCAAAAATAGTTACATCTGCAAAGCAATTTCTTGGGATGCATTATGGACGTCTCTCTCCTGTGCCAGTGGCTTTTTATAGGCAGTCGCCACTACAGCTACATACATGCACTGAGCAGGTACATGTATGCCATGCGTGTTCGTATGTGTGCACACATGTACCTATCTGCTTGTGTTGGGGGGGGGGGGTAATAAGACCCCAGAAAATGCCCATTAGGATTGACCTTGGCACTTCTGGTCGGCGTTTGATGGATGGGGTACAGGGCCAAACAAGCCCCTGGGGAGACATGATCTTATCTTTTATTGTACACACACCTCCCTCCTTCTGACCCCATCCCCCTGTCCCCACTCACTCACACTGCTCTGCTCTACACGCATCACAGGCAGAATAAATCTGTGTCTGACACACCGAGCAGAGAGAACGAGAGAGAGAAAGGTGGAAAGGAGGGAGGCCGGAGGGAATACGGTAAGATTAGAGGGAGGGGTCTTGGAGAGAGATGGAGGATGGGAGGGAGAGAGAGAGAGATAGAGAGAGAGAGAGAGGAAGAGGGAGGGAGGGAGAGAGAGAGGAAGAGGGGGGGAGAGCGAGAGAGAGAATGATAGAGGGAGGGAGGGAGGGAGAGAGAGGAAGGTGGAAAGGAGGGAGGCCGGAGGGAATACGATGAGATTGGAGGGAGGGATCTTGGAGAGAGATGGAGGATGGGAGGGAGGTAGAGAGAGAGAGAGAGAGGAAGAGGGAGGGAGGGAGAGAGAGAGGGGAAGAGGGGGGAGAGCGATAGGGAGGGAGGGAGGGAGGGAGGGAGGGAGGGAGGGAGGGAGGGAGGGAAAAGGAGGTAGGCCGGAGTTAATACGGTGAGATTGGAGGGAGGGGTCTTGGAGAGAGATGTAGGATGGGCGGGAGCGAAAGAGAGAGAGAGAGAGAGAGAGAGTAAGAGGGAGAGAGGAAGAGGGAGGGAGAGAGAGAGAGGGGAAGAGGGAGGGAGAGAGAGAGCAAGAGGTAGGGAGGGAGGGAAAGAGAGAGAGGAAGAGCGAGGGAGGGAGGTGAGAGAAGAAGACAGAAGAAGAAAAAACACACATAGGGCTGTGAAAACCCAATATCTCACTGAGGTGTCATTAGCTACATAAGTCAGCTGTGGTTTTCCAGTGTAAATGTCTGCAAGGGACAATGAGCGTAAAAGGGAAACTGAGGAAATTGTCTGGGTGGGGAGGGAGGGGTGGAGGGGAAGGAGGGAGAGGGGCATCTGTGCTGGAGCAGCTATGACGATGAGCCTGAGATGAAAGACATTCGCTCTTAGTGGTGTGTATGGGTTTGTTCTCTCACCTACCTGTCCCCCCCCCCGCCTCACCACACACACACACACACACACACACACACACACACACACACACACACACACACACACACACACACACACACACACACACACACACACACACACAGCTATGTCGTACTATACTTGTGACTTTTCGGGGACCAACAATGGGCTCCTGAGTGGTGCAGCGGTCTAAGGCACTGCATCTCAGTGCAAGAGGCGTCACTGCAGTCCCTGGTTTGAATCCAGTCTGTATCACATCCAACCGTGATTGGGAGTCCCATAGGGCGGTGCACAATTGGCCCAGCATCGTCCGGGTTTGGCCGGTGTAGGCCGTCATTGTAAATAAACATTTGTTCTTAACTGACTTGCCAAGTAAATAAAAATAAATAAAATAAATTCCCATTCAAAATCCTATTTTCCTTAACCCCTCACCCTAAACCTAACCTTAACTGCTAACCCTAAACCTAACCACTAACCCCTAACCCTAACTTTAAACCTAAACTCTGAGCCTAAAATACACTTTTTAGAAGTGAGGATTGGCAAAATGTCCTCACTTCTCTGAATTTTAGTTGGTTTACAATTCTTATGAGGACTTTTGGTACTCATAAGCAGGGTTGGGGAGTAACGGATACCGTTACATGTAAGGGATTACCAAAAAACGGTAACTGTAATCCGTTACGTTACATTGTAATCAGATTACAGGTACTTTTGAAAAACTAGATTACTTCGAGGATTACTTTTAAATTCAGAAAGGATGTTGGCGAAAAAAATCTTTGACACTTCTCTGTTTTCTCAATGACATTCAAATCAGCATTGAAAAAAGGCGCAAGTTTAAGTTTGTTCCACCTGAGCAAGTCTGACCACAAGTTAGAGACCACTATGATGACACACCAAATGTGTTTGATGGTTCGCGGGAAAAGAGCAGGAACAGGCTTTCCAAAGATTATCCAACTTGAATAAACGCTTGGAGGTAAGGATGACAGCAGTGGTGTAGTCTACGGCGATACAGATATCACTTATCATTGATATCTACATAGCGTATTGATGTGAATCACACTGCTGCTCTCTCATTTAGCTATTTGTGGTTGTTGTGAATGGCTGTTCCCAAAATTAAACTAGTGGACAGCCAGTGAAAAATGCGATCTTTCAACAGCTGCATAGTGCAGATCCCAGCCTATGGAATAAAAGTAAGGCTTTTATTGCTCAATCTAATTCTGCTGATAAAAAAAATTAAATCCATAGGCCTGGACACATGCTCAAACTCACACACTTTTGATAGACTTAAAGGGGCAATCTGTAGTTGCCCCTTTTATAAATTATATATATATGTATATGCATTGATTCTTGAAGAGTATAACTTATAAATGTCTCATGAGCTTAGTTCAACTATCACATTCCATCAGAACCCAAAATATAAGCTTGTTTTCTTCAATGTTTGTAAACATTGTAAATGTAAACAAACACGGTAGTGCTCAAAGCATGCCATTCCATGAGCGCAGCATTTATTTTCAACTTTAATCAATGAGCCCAATCAGTCTTCCATGACAACAAAATCATAAACAACAGAGCAGGGCTGGCTAATAAGTTCTTAGTTTTAGGGTTATGCTCAGGTTAAAGAATTTGGCTAATCTATGCTTCCATATTTCCAAGTCCTATTCTTGAAGATAAAGGGGTATAACATGTATTGGAGTGACTGGAATTCTGATAGACTTTGTTTTTAATGTAACAATATAATTTAATTGTATTATTATATGTAGTAGAAACCAATGGGTTAGAAGAAGCCTACATAAGCAACCTATAAAGTAAAATGTAACATCCTTATATGGCCAGCTATGTAAACTTTAACATTGATTTATCCTGCAATAGATGTGTTCAATTGGTAACATACTTTTAAAGTCTTCTTCTAATGCCTCTTAAGGGGAAAGTAAAAGTTTGGGTAATTCAAAAGTTAAGTTACCGATTACTATTTTGGACAGGTAACTAGTAACTGTAATGGATTACATATAGAAAGTAACTTACCCAACCCTGCTCATAAGTATAGTAAAATGTGTCCACACACACACACACACATACACACACACACACACACACACACACACACACACACACACACACACACACACACACACACACACACACACACACACACACACACACACACACACACACACACACACACACACACACACACACACACACACGAACACCGTTTTGTATTGGGGGATCCACCAGACACAGAGACATGAGGCAACCTCCAGATGGGAAGAAAACTGTGCACTGAAACCAAACCTCTAGATGGAAAGAAAACTGATCCCCTTGGCCTGTCTGTCTGTCTGTCTGTCTGTCTGTCTGTCTGTCTGTCTGTCTGTCTGTCTGTCTGTCTGTCTGTCTGTCTGTGGAGTACTGGGAGGACTTGATGTCTTACCTGCTGTAGGATCCCGCCCGGAAAGTGTTCTGACAGTTACGGCAGCAGCATACGGTGCAAAGATGTTTCTATAATTGCACCTGGTTGCGTCATGAAAAAGTAATAATTTGCTGTCAAGGACGTCAAGGTGTTGGCGTTCAGCAGGAGCTGATAAGGTATTGTCTGCCTCTAGTGCGCACACACACACAGGCAGATGTGCACACAACACGCATGTACACACACTCACTCACTTACACACACTGCTTCTCAAAGTCCCAGAGACAGAATCCCAGAGACCGAATCAGTCAATTGAAGAGGGTGGAGAAAGGCAGAACATTTGTGAAGAAGGCTCCATACTCCTGGATATCAATTACATTGTACCACCTCAAAAATCCAAATAATGTATTATACATGTATAGAGACTATACTAAATTATGTATATGATATCAACAGGCTAGAGCAGCATGGCATGCTCTTAGTAAGTTAAATAATATACAATTATCACCATGCTGCCAGTTCTTTTCACTTTGACTGATGTGGCTGATGTCATGACTATCCATTGACTGGCAGTCCCAGTCCAGATAAAATGAAGGATGTTCCTGTTCTGAGATTGACCCCTCTGCTCCTGACTGACTCTGAGGATGAACACAGGGCCTCGGGGAAGGGGCCAACCTTCCCTTGTCCCTACTGAAGGAATGCTATTTCCTTTGAGAGGCATGGAGTGTGTGTGCAGGGGGAGCAATATCAAAGGGTGGAGGAGAGAGTAGCACGTATGACAAGGGCACTGGGGAGAGGGGGGAGCACTGCACTCACACGTCAGTGGAGCTTGACTTTGATCCGGAGCAGTCCCTCCAAAGCACGATGGAGTGCCCAGAGAGAAAGTCCCGAGCCTGGGCGTTATTTCCGGGAAACATTCCCCTCTCTCAGCCCTCTCTTTGCACTGTCCAACTGTGTGATTAACTGTGGAAGATTGAATGACGGGTGATGATGTGTATGGTTTCATCAAGACTAGTCAAAGCACCTATAGAGTTTTTCACATCGAGCTTGAAAGGGTGGGCGTTGACTTCAAGAAAAAAAAACAGGTCGATCTGTGGTTTTTAGTTCTACAAAGACAAGAGAGAATATGACAAGAGGCAAATGATTACTCTCTCAAATGGGAGATGACGTAAGTTTAAAGCCTCCTGAAGGTAAACTAAAAGCTTTCTATACTCCCATTCAGTGGTTATCTGTTCTCATTGTTGTTTAATGAACCATCAGTAGATCAGGCTGGAGCAGCTTAGAGGATTGGGATTGGCTCCCAGGGTTGAGTCTCTGTGTAAGGGTCAGAGTTTGTAGAGCTCTAGGCTGGTTCCCTCCGATGGTTCCCAGAGTTCTAAAGGCATCCATCCTAATCTGCTCTCCGTCATGATCTCCCTGACTGATCATCTTCTCATGGGCCTCCTCTACCATCCTTTTACCAGCAGATCTAAGCACTTTTGTTCCTTTCTCTGGCCGTGTGTGCGTTAGTTATTGGCCAAGTGGCCCAAATTAGCTGGCCTGACCTCGGAATGGTTCCAATGTCCTTTTAGATCTTACACATCTTCTGCTCTCTAACACTCTTCATTAAATCTCTCTTTCTCTCTCCACCCACACACATACACATGCAGACAAATACTCACATAAACAATGCTTCCTATTTGTCCCCTCTTCAGTAGGCTTCATCATCCAATGTGTCATAGACATTTTGATAATCAACAGTGGCTCTTTATAAGCCAATGGATCTCTCTAACCCAAACCCATAGGTTTGAAGTCTACTGGCTGTGGACCAATCCAACCCACATAGGGTAACAGTAAATAAGCCTGCTGTCCTTATTTCTCTTGGTTCACCTTGCAGATACAGTACTTCCCTCTGAATACTGCCTCCCATCCCATCCCATCCCCCTCCCTGTGCAGTCTGTCAGCTGAACTGATTGCCTCTCTCTCCCGCCCCCACAGTGGCATTTAGCTATTCTCATTTGCATGTACATGCCCTTGCTGTGCGGCCTGCGAGCCGGCGAGATTGATCAACGCCGCACTGTGTTTTATTACATGTCAGTCTGAGGCTGCTACCAGGCGCAGTGGGCACACACATACACACCAGCACACGCAGCCGGGTACACTAGTGGGTAAACATGTTTTCTTGATCACCCACACACTACACACATCCATATGTGAACACACACACACATAAAACATCCAGACGTAATGCACAGACACTCAACATACTGTAAATACACACTTTGAAGATTGAGGATATGCACACATTGCACAGATGTACTTATGAGTCAGAAAAATGCATTGAAGCATTTGGCCTCCATATCATGTCTAGTGAGAGTAAATTACTCAGAGGAATGGTGCTTTCACTGTAAGATCTTGGCAGGGATCTATCCTCTACTCTTCTCTTATTACTTACTGAGCTGACAGATATTAATATGCAAAATAGGAGGCTGCTGAACAAAATGATGATAATTAAGTGAAGATGTTCTGGGTAGTGTCGCGCTTAAGAGTGCACATAGGACCCATCACATGGTAAGCCATTATGCCACCGAGCAGTTATTGCTGTGCTTTGGGGGCGAGTCTGTTCTGCACAGGCACTGTAAAAATAGAAACTCGGAGAGATGAACTGTAGGTAACATTTCATTTTAAGACAGGGTAACACTTCATTTTAAGACAGGGTAACACTTCATTTTAAGACAGGGTAACACTTCATTTTAAGACAGGGTAACACTTTATTTAAGACAGGGTAACACTTTATTTTAAGACAGGGTAACACTTCATTTTAAGACAGAGTAACACTTCATTTTAAGACAGGGTAACACTTTATTTTAAGACAGGGTAACACTTTATTTTAAGACAGGGTAACACTTCATTTTAAGACAGGGTAACACTTCATTTTAAGACAGAGTAACACTTTATTTTAAGACAGGGTAACACTTTATTTTAAGACAGGGTAACACTTCATTTTAAGACAGGGTAACACTTCATTTTAAGGGTCCCAAATAAACCATTTATAAGGCATTTATAAATTGTGTGTTTACCATTTATTAATCATTACTCCCACATTTGTACATTTTAGTAAGCTAGTTATTCACACATATTTCCTTAAACATCCTCAGGAATGTCTACCAACGGCATGCCCATATTTTTGTGAGAAATTACACTGGTCACTCAGACATTCATGAAGTATTTATAAAGTATAAATAGCACTCATTTTAGATTAGGGACTGCAAAAAGACTTGACTAATGATTAGTAAATGGTTTATTCATGTGGGAGTAATGATTAATAAATGGTGAACACACAATTTATACATGCCTTATAAATGGTTTATTACAGACCTTTAAAATAAAGTGTTACTGAACTGTATCCTTACACCACTTTAGAGAGTCATCAGAGGGAAAAGACTGCATCTTTAGTATGTTGGCATAGGCTACACCAAGAAGTAAGGAGATGGATCATGACCCGAATGGCAAACAGCTGCAAACGTATGGTAGGTAATACAGTACGAGGGCATGAAACCACGTATTCTTTGACACAGGTCAAAGGTTACAGGTTACCGTGTATTCTTCCTGTTCCAGGGTCCTTCCTTTCTTTCAGGCATATTGATACTACAGATAGTGTCTTATAAGAATTTTGATAAGGTTGGTTGCCTTAACCCTCTATGCTGCCACCTCCCCTCTATTTCCTCCCACAGCCCCAGCTGATCTCCCCTCTCCCTTCTCTCTCTCTGTCCCCGAGGAGGTGAGGGGAGTGGGAGGAATCCATGCTGCCGGGGGCGACAGGCAGGCTCTCTGTGCCATCCTCTTACACAAACGGCAGGATCAGCGCTCCACACAAGAATAATGAGAAGATAATGGGGAGTAATGTGACCCGATCTGTCCCGATTATCTCATGGCACCCATCGGCACAGCGCCATCTGGTGCCTGATATGGGGACAGCAGCTCCTGTGCTTTATGAAAAGAAGGCAGGTTTAGAATTAATCCATTCCCCCCCAGTTTATTGACTGGTTGTTTTGGTGATTCGTGTGTGCTTGCATGCCTGCGTGCATGTGTGCACATGTGTGTTTGTGGATGTGTGTGTTTGTGTTCATGTATGTGTGTGTGTTACGGTCACACATAAAAAGTGACTTTGCATTTATATGAATGTCTGACAGAGTATGTCATTGTGCTTATATAAACTAGAGAAGAGAGTGGTGTCTAAAGCACAGTGTGAATTCCCTACATGGACAAGTGTCCACCATGCTGCTTTCTCCCAGCTTAACTCACACCCTGTTCTCTTTCTAACCAGATAGTCTCTCCCCCAGGCAGCACTGGGCCAATTCAATAAGGTGCTCCATTGTATGGGCAGTGTGGCTTGTGGTTTAGAGAGTTAAAGCTCTTTGTGTCGTGTGTTTACAGATGCTTTACATGCCCTTCGGAATTCAGAGCTCTCTCTCTCACCTACGTTCAGACAGACTCAGCAGTCTAATCCCCATAATGCCACAGCCATTACAGATATTAGATCTCACAGAGACACACTGGTTTACCAGAAGACATCGAAAAGATTGGCTTCTGTAAGGTCAAGCATATAGAAAATAGTTATTTACTTCAACATCATCTGAAGAATGGATGTTTACAGAATTGTCACGTTCCTGACCTGTTTTCCATTGTTTTTGTATAGGTTTAGTTGGTCAGGGCATGAGTTAGGGTGGGCATTCTATGTTATGTGTTTCTATGTTGGGTTAAATGTGTTGCCTGATATGGTTCTCAATTAGAGGCAGGTGTTTGACGTTTCCTCTGATTGAGAACCATATTAAGGTAGGCTGTTCTCACTGTTTGTTTGTGGGTGATTGTCTTCCGTGTTCCTTTGTCTGTTTGCACCACACGGGACTGTTTCGTTTGTTCGTTCATTTCGGTAGTCTGTTCCTGTTTCATGCGTTCTTCGTGTTTATGTAAGTTCTTGTTCAGGTCAGTCTACGTCGTTTGCTATTTTGTAATTCATTCAAGTGTTCTTCGTGTTTCGTCTTTTCTTTAATAAATTCCATTATGTCTGCATACAACGCTGCGTTTTGGTCCGACCCTTACTCGCATTAGACAGCCGATACAAGAATGCTTGGTAATACATGTTGTTATGCAGCTGGGGGTGGACAACCAATTGGCTTCATTCAACCTTACATCAAAATATACCTTGTAAAATCCACTGGCAAAGGAGATTTCCAATACAACACACATATACACAACATATATAGAACATCAAACCACATCATTCTGTCTCAGGAGACTGAAGAAATTTGTCTTGTCACCTAAAACCCTCACAAACTTTTACAGATGCACAATTGAGAGCATCCTGTTGGGATGTATCACCGCCCGGTATGGCAACTGCACCGCCCACAACCGCAAGGCTCTCCAGAGGGTGGTGAAATCTGCACAATGCATCACCCGGGGCAAACTACCTGCCCTCCAGGACACCTACAGCACCTGATGTCACAGGAAGGCCAAAAATATAATCAAAGATAACAACCACCCGAGCCACTGCCTGTTCACCCCGTTACCATCCAGAAGGCTGTCAGTACAGGTGCATCAAAGCTGGAACCGAGAGACTGAAAAACAGCTTGTATCTCAAGGCCATTAGACTGTTAAACAGCCATCACCAACACAGAGAGGCTGCTGCCTACATACAGACTTGAAATAATCACTAGTCACTTTAATAATGCCACTTTAATAATGTTTACATATCTTGCATTACTCATCCCATATGTATATACTGTATTTTATACCATCTATTGCATCTTGCCTTTGCCGCTCGGTCATTACTCATCCATATATTTATATGTATATATTCTTATTCCAGTCCTTACTTATATGTGTGTGTATTAGGTAGTTGTTGTGGAATTTTTAGATTACATGTTAGGTATTGCTGCACTGTCGGAACTAGAAGCACAAGCATTTCGCTACACTTGCAATAACATCTGCTAACGATGTGTATGTGACCAATAAAATTTTATTTTATTTGTTCTTACTATATGCCTGCTCCCCACCATCCATATCAACCCCCCAATATATCGCCATCACCTCCACCTCCATCGTCCCCTCACCATCCTTCTCCTACTGTCCCACTAATTTGCTCTCCATGCACAACCTGGCTGTTTATTGAGATGCTAACTCTCTTTATGAACACCTAATCCCGGAGCAGGGGGGATAATTTATGAAGCATTTACATGAAGAAGGCCAGCTAATTGGGAGCATGTGTCGGGGTAAGCCTTGGCGACGCCTCCATACTGCAGATGAGCAGGCCAGGATTCTGACTCTCTGCCTGCCATACCGTACAGTATAATGATACGTCAAATCCATCCTCCTTCAATCCATCTGTCCCCTCAACAATTCAGCCTTAAAGCAATCTCTATAATGTTTTTACCTAATGATTGAAACATTATTATTATGTGTTTTCTGAGTGGTAGCTAGTCTGTCATGGTAGGTCTATAGCAGCAGCATAGAGGGACCACGTACGGTAGCCAATCCGCAAGCAGCTTTCTTCTCCGGCTAACTGCTCCATTCAGCGGCCAACTAACCCGCCCAAGAGATACTCAACCCTGACTCGCAAGGCCTGACCTCCAACTTGTCGTGTCCAGAGTGTCAAAGGCCAGGGCGGACAGGTCTCTCTGAGAGGGCAGTGGCCATTTTTACGTGCGATGACACGTTTCGCCCACATCTTCCACCGCCACCGTTTGTCCATACCCCTTCGCTCCACTCAGAAGCCCCCCCCCCCCCCCCCATCCACACCCTCCCTCATTTACATCAGGTCGTTTGTTATTACTTTATGGTTATATATGGGGCTTTGTCTGGCTGTGTATGTACCTTCACCACTCCCAGCTGGTCCCCATTAATAACTGGGCCCTGGTGGGACGAGGCAGGAAGATGGAGGAGCTTGTTAGCCTCATAGACGGGATCAGGGGCCCAGCGTGGGAGATGGGACGAGAGTGGAGGGGTTTGTTGGACCGGAGAGGGAACAAGAGGGAGATGTACAGTACAGCACACACGTCAGACAGACACCACACATATACACACTGCAAACACATTTCAGACAGACACACAACTCAGCCATAGTCCTAACGTTGATGTATTGATGTGCCAGCGATCAGTCCATTGCAATCACACAACATGTATCTTTGTTGGCTACATCTCTGTGTAAACGTGTTTTGGTGTTATTATTGTCTGGATATAGATGAGTGTGTCTGTCTGTGGGCCACCAGTCAGACATGTGTTGGGGTGAAAGCGTAATGAGGCTGCTGAGTGGACCAAGCAGGCCATACATGATACAGACAGGCTCCATTGTGGGTCACACACGGCAGGCAGCAGAAGCCCTCAGATCTGCCTGATCAGCGCTGCGGGAGCCCATGGGGAATAAAGCCGTGAAAAAAGGATTTATTTAGCACGCCTCATCAAAAGGGAATTAGCAGGGTTTGGGCAGGGAAGACGGGGTCTGTTTAGGGCTAGGATGAATGGCAGGATGATCTCTGTAATCCCAGACCCCCTGCCCCCCTTTTTCTCCCTCCCCCCAAAATCACCCCTTTCTTTATCACTTAGCTCTTATGTAGCCTCAGCCAATCAGTCAAATTAAATGACAACCAAAGTGAGATTAGATCTTTACATCTGCTCTGAAGATCATTCAAGGAGATGTAAGGCTGTTCTATCTGTTGTTCTGTTCTTTACAGTAATTCTTCCTCCTCCCTCACAACATGGCGGCGAGCTGTCATGCTCAATGATGGCAAAGCTGATGACAGAGAGCTGGCTGCCGAACACGCCACAAACAACGAGTGGCAGCGTGTAAACTAAAGCAAACAAAATCCCTCTCCACTCCTCCATAGGCAGGATCCCTCCCACCTGCCACCTCGCCAATGCTGATGAAACACACTGAAACAGAGAACATCCATTAAAAGGGCAAGCAGCGAGAAACGCTGTACTGTAAAAGCCTGTACAATACGAGGAATCTTGTTCAGGCTTCCCCGTCACACTCGCTGTGGTTCATTATTCCTGGCAGGCAGCTTTGTGTTTGTGCAGTGACTTCCAATGCTGAGGCTGAGACCGAGACACACACAGTACATACAAGCAGATGAGAGGTGACAGGCAAAGAAAAGGTGACTTGCATTCTCACTCTCACAATGTGATGACAGAGACTCCAGTGTAGCCTATCTTGCTGGAGGTTCTTCATCAATATTCACCCTATTACCATAATCAAATTCTTAGGTCATTAATAATGGATAGCCAGTCTGACTGTCCTGAGTTGGCCTAAAGATGCTAAACTAGCACCCATTTTGAGAACGTTTCAGAACAAAATAGCTTCTAAATGTAAGCTTTAAACGCTTACTGGGCGTCTTCGTTAAACGCTTCTCTTAATTTGCCTCTCCTACCATACATCAAGCTATCCAGGGCTTAAATGAGGCAACAATCCACAGATTTATACAACTGACATTTTAATTGTGTTTAATGTATTCAACACTATTTACCTGATTTTTCTACCCCCAGGGGCTATCTCCCTCCTCCACCCTCCATTTCTCTCTCACCTTCCGCTCTCTAGAGTAGTGCTGTTATAATGGCTTGGCCAGAATAAGCAATGTTGTGCCTATATTCTAGGTAATTCCTGTCACCTCCCCCAGTGTATGTGTCCTGGAAGCTCCCTGTGTCCACCACAGACCCATAACAGACCAATAGCTTCTTTATGTAACACCCAGGGGACACTCACTCTGCCCCCTACACAGGTATAGCTCTGCCCTGGAGAAACCAACAGCATCAGTAACCTGTCTGATGGTTGCACGGCGCTGCACTGCATTGTGCTGTAGCCCACACTCTCCCCTCCTCCTCTCCTCCTCCCTTCTTCCTGCTCCTCTCCAATCCATCTCTACTCTCGCTCTCTAACTCTCTGCACCCCACAGCCAAATCATCGGCGGCTCCCATTTCCCGTGATTTATCGCTCCCTCTGCTGGTGAGAGAGGGACCAGGGATGGGGATTGGGACAGGTAGGAGGACTGGGGGGGGGGGGTGGTCATCAATTACTGTGGTGGTCATCAAACCATTGACATGAGGAAGCACATTGGAGGGGTGTGTGACTGCTTGACCCTGACACAAACCCACAAAAAGCACCCCATAAAGAGCTGTTTAATAAAGACATGTTCTCTCGCTCCTAATTTCTTGGCTTTTTCGTTCTACTTCCACCACCACTTCTTGACAGATTGGAGAAACAAAATAATGGAATTAAGCCTTGGTATTGGGAGGGCAGTTGAACATACAGGTATGACCAAACACCTGACTCAATGACTTACTGGACACTGGCCTCTCTTCTCAAAATGGAGCTGGGAGTCCTTTGGGTGTTTCATTGCAAACATAAAATGGATTACAGACAGACTGAGCGTTTCCAATCACTGCAGTGAGGCTTTGAATGAACAACATTCACCTTGGTCTGGAGAGGGTGACACACACACACACACACACACACACACACACACACACACACACACACACACACACACACACACACACACACACACACACACACACACACACACACAAAGTCCTTTGAGGAACTGAAATTGAGGGGAGCGGAACATAGTGAGGGGGGCAAAGGGAAATGAGAGAACAGAGGAGAACGAAATAGAAAAAAATATATTTCAGATGACATCCCCATTGTAACTAGGAGCAGGATGATGGCGCTTAGCAAAACTGCTAACAATGAGCGCAGGAGAAATCCCCTATCCTACAGGGGCCCGACAGCATGCTCTCTATTACCATACTCATTTAAATACAGTAATCTCATTTTCTGCATCAGCCGAAGGGGCATGCTAAATTTCCTTGTCTAAGCATAGGGGGGTACAGGGGTACAGGTGCGTAGGATTAGTGTATTTTCTTATCTCTGGGGTCGGTCAGGTTCTGGGGGGCTGGTGTACGCATGTATGTGCAAGAGTGTGTGTTGGGAGGGGAGGGGAGGGGTGTGGAGGGGGGAGGGGGTAGCTATGGGGATATCATATCAGAGATCTGACAACAAAAGGGGGCAGAGAAAAAAAAAGCTGTTTCCACCCAAGCTGTTTCCATTCTTCTACTCTTCCGGTCCAGTGGAACAGTTGATGAAGTTTAAATGAAGCAGAATTAGGAGATCAAGCAGACAGCTAGTGTTGATGGTATCTGTGAGGCCTCCTCCCGCTCCAGGCCAGGGCTTGGGGAATTGACCGGGGACGGCTGACCTGGATGAAATTGAGAGAAAGAGAACGAGGGAGGATAGTGAGAGAGGGGAGGGGTGAAGTATTCCCTAAATGTGATAATCTCCAATCACCTCTAACATCATTTCTGTCAAGGCTTCGGTTAATGAGCTCATAGCCGATCGAGCGTGATGCTCCCCTCTCTCTCCTCCCTCCCCTCTGATTCTCTCTTTCTCTCCCTCGCTCTCTCTCATCATCACTGTTGTTCTTTTGATTTAATCCCTCACACTTCAGTTGATTTGAGCAAGAGGGGAAAGAGAAATGGAGGGATGGAGGGAAGGGGAAAGCCTATTACCCAAGCCTCTCGGCTCTCGTCTATCTAAATGCTAACGATGCAAGGGAGCGAGGGAGAGAGAGAGAGAGGAGAGCGAGAGGAGAGGGGATATGTTGGTGAGGGAGGACATGATGCGGCAGAGGGAGGCTAATCTGCAGTTGCCTGGGGTCCCAGAGAGCGGTTTGGTTATTTTGAAAGCAGGTTAGCTGAGGAGAAACACAGCATCCTGTGTGCTGACCCTTCATCCCCAGGGTCAAAGCACCTGATCTGTCCTCTTACTTCCACTGGAGCTGCTCTGACACACCGCAGCTGCTCAGAACCCTATGCTCCGCTCAGCCCCGTTCTCCACCAGGGCTCAGTGTGCTCATTTTTACCTACTTTCACGCCACTATTGATTAAAACATGGGGGAGTAGGTATTTTTTTACTACATGAAATTAGATGCTGCAGATTGATTTGAGTTGGCTGGTGTAGTTGGTCGGAAAAGACTGGGGTAAAAGCTGTGGGTCACCTTGAACTGAGAGTAATGTCTGTTTCAATCTGCTCCAAGCACTGCATCTTGGGACCGGAGGCATCTTCTATTGTTTGGTATGAGATTTCCTTCTCCTTCTATCTCTGGAATATTTGTTTCCTAGATAGTTTTTCCTTCCGCAGTGCCCCAAAACCAATAAAACTATAGATGAACACAAGATAACAATTTGAACTTAAATATCTGTAGTAATTGCATCCTGCAGCACCAATTTCAGCTGCTTTAGTGGCTATTTCAATTGAGAGTAGACCTGAATATAGATTACACAACAATCGATACCTAAATAAACATATATTTACAAATACCATTTGACATGACATTTAAGTATTTTAAATGATATTGGATGTAGAGGCCTCTCACAACATAATTACCATAAGTACAAATAGTTATCAAGGTGGTTATTTTATGTAAAAGCCACTGTCTTCTGTTCCGCTTAATGCACTGTACAGTCATTTTCATCTTGATTTGTATATCACTGGACCAGCATTCGATTAATCTTCAATACACAATAAGAACAATGGTGTGAATTTCCCGGAAACACACACAGGCCTCTAAGCCTGTCTTTACCCTTGGCAGAGCGGCAGACATTTGCTCTGTGCATAACAATTTTACCCTTCTAATTCTCCTTTCAAGAATCCCATTTGTTTTCATATTGGCCAATGAAACATTGGTGGGTGAGAGGCAAGCGAGCAATCAATCTTTGTAATGTGATATGCGGATGGAGTACTGTGAGTAAATGTTTGAGCAGGCAGCCATCCAAGATCTGCAGTCAAACGAATTGAGGAGAAAGAGAATCTATCCAGGGCAAGCTTCTCTTTTCATCATTTCCTCTCTCCACACAGCATCAGGGTATCAAGCGCATTATATTCCAGCGCTCTGTGCATTTTTTATATAGGCCCGGCTTTTATGTTTTATGTACGCCAGCTCAGGGGAGAACAGCTGTGTGGGCGCTGCATCCTCTGGAAGTTGAGAGAGAGAACTCATTTCACTGGGAGAAGTGGAGCAGAATGCCAAACACAGCCAGGCAGGCTGCTTCGCAAGGCAGCAGCACACTACCTGGATACCCAGTTGCACCCTGGATACAAACAGGAACAATGGAAAGCAGTGGTTGCCTGAACAGTTATTACATGATCATAATGCTCAGGAACCACACCACACATATGGGTATTGCAGAAATTTTAAAACGCTAAATATTCAAAGGTTCTTAGGTTATCAGGCACTGACCGTATGATAAGGCCCACTGAGTGAGCTCTGAACGTGTTACGTACAAGTGATTATGTTAACCCAGTGAGCATGGTTTTGTCATACAGCTGATTTTCATATGGAATAAGACGATACAGAATGAATCACTGTAATAGGAGGAAAAGGCTCTCGTTACTATACAGAATTTTAATTTAATACATGAAACCCTGTGTGATCTTCAGACTACAAATATGGACTGTGTAAACACCTAGTCTACTATTCTCTGTGTATTTAATACATGGAAACCAGTGTGATCTTCAGACTACACTGACTATAAATAACAACTGTTTGAAGACCTATTCTATTACTGGCTTTACTCAGTCTTCTTTACTCATAAGTGTCTGTTTCAAACCCTAAATCAAATCAAAGTTATTTGTCACGTGCGCCGAATACAACAGGTGTAGACCTTACAGTGAAATGCAGGCTTTAAAATGAATGATGTGTACCCACTGATTCTGGAAGAATATAACTTGTAAATGAATCATGAGCTTAGTTCAACAGTCGTACCCCATCAGAACCCAAAACAGGAGCTTGTTTAACTCCAATGTTTGTAAACAATGTAAATGTAAACAAACACTGTTTAGCCTCAAAACATTTATTTCTCTAGGCCCATCCTGCAGCTTTTACCAAAACTGAAGCTGGGTGGCCAATTTGTTATCGTTTTAATGAAGGATACTTTCTTTGAATGTGTCCCAGCTCGCTGTTTGTCTGTTACCTATGCATAGTCACTTTGCCACCGCCTACATGTAAAGATTACCTCAATTAGTCTGTACCCCTGCACACTGACTCAGTACCCCCTGTATATAGCCTCATTATTGTTATTCTTATTGTGTTACTTTTTTTTATTACTTTTTATTTTAGCCTACTTGGTAAATATTTTCTTCTTCTTGAACTGCACTGTTGGTGAAGGGCTTGTAAGTAAGCATTTCATGGTAAAGTCTACAATTGTTGTATTCGGCGCGTGTGGCAAATAAAGTTTGATTTGATTTGATCTTGTTTGGAGAGCAACACTGCTCTCTAGTGTTCAGAACCCCAAATACAGTGTTTTTAATTACCATTCATGTTCTAGTAGATCTACAAGGCCGTCCATAGGTTGCAATAGTGCCCTGATGATATTTACAGCACCATACGTGCCTTTTTTGTGTAGACATGTGATTGGTTCAAGCATCCTTTTGTCCTCAACTCAATTCTTACTCTCATGAGGGGTTTCTCACCTCCATTAGTACTGCGCAGTGAAAATAAAGAGGGTCAGGAAAGGAGAGAAAGGGAGGAGGGGGAATAGAGAGAGGGGGGAAATTGGGAAATAGGAGAGAGAAAATACATAGTGAGAGGGTGACAGGGGAATAGAAAGGGGGAAGGATAATAAGGAGGGAAGAAGCACAGATAGACCAACAGGGAGAAAGGAGGAGAGAGATATTGGAAAATGTGTGAATTACATTCTGTAATCATATTCCACCAGAGACCAAAGAACCTAAAATCCCAGGTAGCCGCTGGGAGAGGGAAGAGCATTTTTTCACGCCTGAGAGGCCGTTGGCGGGCCCTAACTGGCCACTGCCAGCCAGTCCAGTGCACTGGTCCCAGCTTGGTGCTTTGTCAATGTGCTGTGACTAATCCAGCAGGGGTCCCAGATCCTCTCTCCTTACCCTAATTAAAAGAGGATTAGCCGGCATGGCGTTTTCCCGGGCCGCTCCAACACGCGCAGGCAGCCTCCATCCCCTCGCTTTCCCAGGATAATCACACCTCCAGGAATTGCAGGGCTTTCTTTGGAGCTGGAGCCTGGAAAAGGCAGTCCAGTAGAGGAATGGTAGGCAGTGGGCCTGGGTCACTTTGAACACACATCTGTGATCTGCTACAGACTGAGCTGTAGGTTTACCTACCTCTGCCTGCCAGTTGGCTATTCATTTGTCATTAGGCATGTCCTTGATCAGGCTAATTGAAGCTACTGTAGCATACTACTTTGTCTGTATATTATTGTTGTGATAATCCTTTGTAGGTAGGCCTACTACTTTCTGCCCGTTGGCCTACCTGTGTGAAATGAGAGAGTAATTCACAAAAAGCACTTCCAATATATAAAACCCACATCATTTCTCTGTGTAAAACCAAAATGAGGGCCGAAGCACTTAAAAAAAAACTTTTATCAACTCTGCCCTACAAAGACAAAACACTCTAAATAACTTCAGTCTTCTCCCCAATTCATGTACCTTGGTTCGAGAACAGGGTAGCAGCAGTGTTCATCTTTGTGACCGTCATGCTGGCTGAACCTTCAGCCTTCAATGTAGACAACTGCTAATCTCTAGCCTAAAACATTCAAAGGTTAGGGGGCAGATAACTAGGCCTATTCCAGGAAATGTGCTTCAAATGCAGGATTTTCTTGGTGCTCCCGTCGGTGCTCCTCACTGTTTAAAGACAGCAGTTATTAATAAACCCCCAGATGTGGCCCCTAGGAGGAGCGTGACAGCCATCCTGCAAAATGGCTGCTGTCCGTAATACAATGTTACAGATCTGAAAGCTTTTTAAAATGAAAACGTACCAAATTTAGTACAGAGATAAATGTACGTACCTTGAAAAGATTTAGTTATGGAGCCACCACATATCTGTCCCCTGGGGGTAGTGGCAGCCAATTGAGATTGTCAGTCTGAGTGCCAGCTTGGAAAGCCTGCTGGTTTAGTTGGTGACCATGAGGCCTTTCATTTGTTTTTGAGTCTTTAGTATAGACATGCATTTGGGGGTTTTCCTTTTTGTACATATTTACATTTCTTCACCATCTGAACAAATAATAATCCGCCAACCGTTGCAAAAATAATCCACTATTGTATTCTACTGTGTGTAACTGTTAAAGGTCCAATTTAGTCGTTTTTATCACAATATCAAATCAAATTGTATTAGTCACATGCGCCGAATACAACAGGTGTAGCCCTTACAGTGAAATGCTTACTTACGAGCCCCTAACCAACAATGCAGTTAAAAAAAATACAGATAAGAATAGGAAATAAAAGTAATAAATAATTAAAGAGCAGCAGTAAAATAACAATAGCGAGACTACAGTTGAAGTCGGGAGTTTACATACACCTTAGCCAAATACATTCAAACTCAGTTTCACAATTCCAGACATTTAATCCTAGTAAAAATGTCCTGTTTTAGGTCAGTTAGGATCACCACTTTATTTAAAAAATGTGAAATGTTAGAATAATAGTAGAGAGAATTATTTATTTCAGCTTTTATTTCTTTCATCATATTCCCAGTGGGTCAGAAGTTTACATACACTCAATTAGTATTTGGTAGCATTGCCTTTAAATTGTTTAACTTGGGTGAAACGTTTTGGGTAGCCTTTCACAAGCTTCCCTCAATGAGTTGGGTGAATTTTGGCCCATTCCTCCTGACAGAGCTGGTGTAACTGAGTCAGGTTTGTAGGCCTCCTTGCTCGCACACACTTTTTCAGTTCTATAGGATTGAGGTAACGTTTTGTGATGGCCTCTCCAATACCTTGACTTTGTTGCCCTTAAGCCATTTTGCCACAACTTTGGTTGGGATGGTGTTCTTCGGCTTGCAAGCCTCCCCCTTTTCCTCCAAACATAACGATGGTAATTATGGCCAAACAGTTCTATTTTTGTTTCATCAGACCAGAGGACATTTCTCCAAAAAGTACAATCTTTGTCCCCATGTGCAGTTGCAAACCGTAGTCTGGCTTTTTTATGGCGGTTTTGGAGCAGTGGCTTCTTCCTTGCTGAGCGACCTTTCAGGTTATGTTGAAATAGGACTCGTTTTACTGTGGATATAGATACTTTTGTACCTGTCTCCTCCAGGATCTTCATTAGGTCCATTGCTGTTGTTCTGGGTTTGATTTGCACTTTTCGCACCAAAGTATGTTCATCTCTAGGAGACAGAACATGTCTCCTTCCTGAGCGGTGTGACTGCCATGGTGTTTATACTTGCATACTATTGTTTGTACAGATGAATGTGGTACCTTCAGGCGTTTGGAAATTGCTCCCAAGGACGAACCAGACTTGTGGAGGTCTACAATCTTTTTTGTGGAGGTTTACAATCTTGGCTGATTTCTTTTGATTTTCCCATGATGTCAAGCAACAAGGTACTGCATTTGAAGGCAGGCCTTGAAATACATCCACATGCACCCCTTCTAATTGACTCAAATTATGTCAATTAGCCAATCAGAAGCTTCTAAAGCCATGGCATCATTTTATGGAATTTTCCAAGCTGTTAAAAGGCACAGTCAACTTCATGTATGTAAACTTCTGACCCACTGGAATTGTGATACAGAGAGTTATAAGTGAAATAATTTTGTTGGGAAAATGTCTTGTGTCATGCACAAAGTAGATGTCCTAACCAACTTGCCAAAACTATAGTTTGTTAATAACCTGTTGAGGCTAGGGGGTGCTGTTGTCACTATTTATGGAAATCGTGTAATTTTTGAAACGGCTTCCTACAAAATTCTTGATCTTCCAATATGCATATTATTATTATTATTGGATAGAAAACAGTCTATAGTTTCTATAGGCGTTGAAATTTTGTCTCTAAGTGGAACAGAACTCATTCTACAGCAATTTCCCTGACATGGAGTCAGATTTCAGAAATTTTGGCCCCTGTTCTGGAGTCAGTTTTAAGGTCACTGTTATTCCTATGAGTATACGGACACTGCTTACGTCTTCCCCTGGATGCCTTTACGTGATGACGATTTGAATGGTGTCGATTGCGCAATCACAGGCACTATAAATGCAAAAACCCTGTAGGTAGGAACTCTTTTCTTGGTGCGTCATGCGCGCGGTAGCCACCGACCCGCACTTGTTCCAAGCATTAGTGTAGGGAGTAATATTTCTCCGGTCATGTTTCTACTCCTTATAGGAGTTAAAAACATCATAAGGTAGTTAATTTAAAGCGTTTTATAGCAATTTATATCCGTTTAGTGCGATTTTGGGACATTTATTTCTGAGACACTGTGAATCTCTGGGCACGCTTCCAGTTCATGCCGAACGCAGTTGGCATTTCCACATGGCAAGAGGACAGCTTTCCATCAAAAGACGATTAGACCCAAGAAAGGATGCTTTGCCCAAGATTCTGATGGAAGAACAGCTCAAAGTAGGAACAATTTATTATGATAAATCGTGTTTCTGTCGAAAAATGTTAGTGGCTTAGGACGCCATTTTTTTTGACTTAGCTTCGCTTGGCGCAAACTGTATTGAAAAGTAAGGATAATTTAAAAAATGTAATTCCGCGATTGTATTAAGAATTAAATTGTCTATCAATCGCTGTCCACCCTATATTTTTTAGTCACGTTTATGAGTATTTATGTATACGACTAGATCACTGTCTAATATGGCGCACGAACATTTTCTGACCAGCTGGGCTACTTTTCTCATTGTCTAACCATGATTTTGGTGGCTAAATATGCACATTTTCGAACAAACTGTATATGTATGTTGTAATGTGATGTTACAGGAGTGTCATCTGAAGAATTCTGAGAAGGTTAGTGAAAAAATTAATATATTTTGGCGATGTTTACGTTATCGCTCTCTTTGGCTAGAATCAATGCTGGGGTAATGTTTGCACATGTGCTATGCTAATATAACGATTTATTGTGTTTTCGCTGTAAGACACTTAGAAAATCTGAAATATTGTCTGTATTCACAGGATCTGTGTCTTTCGATTAGTGTATGCTGTGTATTTTTACGAAATGTTTGATGATTAGTAGTTAGGTAAACACGTTGCTCATTGTAATTATTCTAGTCCATTTGTGACGGTGGGTGCAATTGTAAACTATGCCATCTACCTGAAATATGCACATTTTTCTAACAAAACCTATCCTATACCATAAATATGTTATCAGACTGTCCTCTGATGAGTTTTTTTCTTGGTTAGGGGCTATCAATATCTTAGTTTAGCCGAATTGGTGATAGCTACTGTTGTTGGTGGACAAAGTAAAGATGGTGGATTATGCTAATGTATTTTTAGCTAATAGATTTACATCTTTACATATTGTGTCTTCCCTGTAAAACATTTTAAAAATCGGACATGTTGGCTGGATTCACAAGATCTGTGTCTTTCATTAGCTGTATTGGACTTTAATGTGTGAAAGTTAAATATTTAAAAAAAAATTTTTTTTTGAATTTCGCGGCTCTGCCTTTTCAGTGGGGGTGGGGGGGTGTGCCGCTAGCGGAACGTGTGTCCTTGAAAGGTTTTAACAAGAAATTTGTGGAGTGGTTGAAAAACAAGTTTTAATGACTCCAACCTAAGTGTATGTAAACTTCCAACTTCAACTGTATATACAGGGGGGTACCGGTACAGAGTCAATGTGCGGGGGCAACGGTTAATTGAGGTAATATATACAAGTAGGTAGAGTTATTAAAGTGCTAGCTGATAACAACAGAGAGTAGCAGCGGTGAAAAAGAGGGGGGGGGGGCAATGCAAATAGTCTGGGTAGCCATTTGATTAGGTGTTCAGGAGTCTTATGGCTTGGGGGTAGAAGCTGTTTGGGAGCCTCTTGGACCTAGACTTGGTGCTCCGGTACCGCTTACCGTGCGGTAGCAGAGAGTACAGTCTATGACTAGGGTGGCTGGAGTCTTTAACAATTTTTAGGGCCTCCTTCCACGGCCTGGTATAGAGGTCCTGGATGGCAGGAAGCTTGGCCCCAGTGATGTACTGGGCCATTCACACTATCCTCTGTAGTGCCTTGCGGTCGGGGGCCGAGCAGTTGCCATACCAGGTAGCGATGCAACCAGTCAGGATGCTCTTGATGGTGCAGCTGTAGAACCATTTGAGGATCTGACGACCCATGCCAAATCTTTTCAGTCTCCTGAGGGGTAATAGGTTTTGTTGTGCCCTCTTCACGACTGTCTTGGTGTGCTTGGACCATGTTACTTTGTTGGTCTGCTCCACTGCAGCCCTGTCGATGAGAACGGGGGCGTGCTCGGTCCTCTTTTTCCTGTAGTCCACAATAATCTCCTTTGTCTTGATCACGTTGAGGGAGAGGTTGTTGTCCTGGCACCCCACGGCCAGGTCTCTGACCTCCTCCCTATAGGCTGTCTTGTCGTTGTCGGTGACACTGCTGTGTCATCGGAAAACTTAATGATGGTGTTGGAGTCGTGCCTGTTCGTGCAGTCATGAGTGAACAGGGAGTACCTGACTTCCTGACACACCCCTGAGGGGCCCCTGTGTTGAGGATCAAGCGGATGTGTTGTTACCTTCCCCTTACCACCTGGGGGCGGTCCGTCAGGAAGTCCAGGATCCGGTTGCAGAGGGACGTGTTTAGTCCCAGGGTCCTTAAGTTATTGATGAGCTTTGAGGGCACTATGGTGTTGAATGCTGATTTGTAGTCATGAATAGCATTCTCACATAGGTGTTCCTTTTGTCCAGTTGGGAAAGGGCAGTGTGGAGTGCAATAGAGATTGCATAATCTGTGGATCTGTTGGGGCGGTATGCAAATTGGAGTGGGTCTAGGGTTTCTGGGACAATTGTGTTGATGTGAGCCATGACCAGTGTTTCGAAGCACTTCATGGCTACAGAAGTAAACCCCCACTTCCTTCCATTCTGCTAGCAAACATGCAATCTTTGGACAAGAAAATAGATGACGTACGTGGAAGATTAAACTACCAACGGGACATTCAAAACTTTAATATCATATGCTTCACGGAGATGTGGCTGAACAACGACATTATCAACATGCAGCTGGCTGGTTATACGTTGCACCGGCAGGATAGAACAGCGGCGTCTGATAAGACAAGGGGCGGCGGACTATGTATTTTTGTAAATAACAACTGGTGCATAATATCTAAGGAAGTCTCGAGCTATTGCTCGCCTGAGGTAGAGTATCTCATGATAAACTGTAGACCACACTACTGTCGTGTCTTTGGCTATGCCGGATTAAGTGATATGAGATGCTATTCTATAAAATCATTTCTCTGTAATTCATATTACCTGATTAAGCTAATCAGGTGAATGTAATTAACTAGAAAGTCGGGGCACCACGAAATAATGTTTATAGAGCTGTTATCTTCCGAATAAACTCTTAAAGACCTAGTAATCTTTTACATCAATAGCAGTCAATATTTAATCATCACCTTGTTTAGTCTCATCTGAAAGTTGTAATTCTTGATTATCTTCACGAACCCTGGCTAACAAGTTGAATCAGAAATACAAAATTTGGTTTAATTATTTATTTACTAAATATCTAAATAATCACACAGAATTACATATACACAGAATGTATCATACATTAATGACAAATTATGTCATAAAGGAAAACGTCAGTAGCGGACGGAACAGATAAGACAGCTGGTTACACAAAGAAGGGGGGGGGGGGTTTGAATGAAAAGCGGGAAGACTGAGGAACAAAGGGAGAAGCTGAGGAACAAAGGGAGAAGCTATGTCTCTATCAGGCCGTAGGCAGCTATGCTATCGTAAATACAGTATCTTATGCATTCTAAATTACCGCCCATTTGAAAAAGGAAAATGCAATAAATATTTTCTCTGAGCTTCGCTTCGATCGGTTGGTGTCAGATGGAAGGCCGGGTTGTCCTTTGAAGAATGGCTGATGGTAGAATGGATACTTGGTAGTACTGTCGTCTTGTGGTAGATTAGATACTCTGTCCGTCTCCTCCTAGCCCAAGTCTACAGTTGCTGCGCTAACGCGACGGCTAGGAGGTATCACTTCTTTAGTGAATGAGAGTTCAAAGTTCATACCAAGTTGCCATACTTTTAAGCTCATGCTATATTCTGGCTGGTATAGTCGAAATTCATCCTTTCAGCGTGTAGGTCGTCACCTTCACATTGAAATTCGATGTCAATTTCATTAGGTTCTTGCTGATGTTGGCTTAGTTCTGTAGGTGGTCTTTGTCCTTTCAATGTGGGGACTGCCAGTCCGCACGTCCTTGGAACAGGAAGTTACATTTTCGTCAAGGAGCTTATATAGGATTGGGAGAGAGGGCCGTGTTTCATAGTTAACAACCACTGTCTGTTCACATGGGCGGGGCCACTGAGTTGGCAGAGTTTACTCTATGACAAACCGTTCTCTCATTAAGAAGCTAAATTACATTTCATCTTTTCACAAATAGTTTTACATTTATATATATATTTAAACATTTAAATTGCACAACAATTCCATGTGAATCTGATAACTATAATGTGTAGACTTTCCGAGATAGAGTTTATGTCATCCTTTCATCAGTAATCATGTCTCAGACGGCAACTGAATTGACATCATATTCATTAACTTCCACCGAGCACCTACCCCGGGTCCGGGAGCACCCCCCACCCCCCCCACACTGATTAGCATCGCTAGCATAGCGTCACAATTAAATAGTAGCATCTAAATATCATTAAATCACAAGTCCAAGACACCTAATGAAAGATACAGATCCTGTGAATAAAGCCACCATTTCAGATTTTTATAATGTTTTACAGGGAAGACACAATATGTAAATCTATTAGCTAAACACGTTAGCAAAAGACACTATTTTTTTACTCCAACAGTTTTTTCCTGCGTCAGTAGCTATCACTAATTCGACAAAATAAAAATATATATAGTCACTAACCAAGAAACAAGTTCATAAGATGACAGTCTGATAACACATTTATGGTATAGCATAGTTTTTTTTGAAAAATGTGAATTTTTCAGGTATAAATCACAGTTCTACATTGCAGCTGCAATCTGAAATAGTGCCGACGCAGCCAGAACAATTACAGAGACCAACGTCATATAACTAATTACTTGTCTTAAAACATTTCAGAAAAAATACACAGCGTACAGATATTGAAAGCCCAACATCTGGTGAATCCAAACAATATTTCTGATTTATTAAATGTTTTATAGCGAAAACAAAATGTAGCGCTAAATTAGCATAGCCACGCCAGCCAGAACCAGCTGGGCGCCCCCGACCAGTTCACATGCACGACAGATATATGAAATAACATCGTAAATTGGGTCTTACTATTGCTGATCTTTCATCAGAATGTTGATCAAGGTGTCCTTAGTCCTGATGAGTCGTTCAATCCATTCATAATGGCAACTTTCCCTCTTCATTTAGCATATGTACTGGTCGACTGGCCAAAGAAAAAAAGTCACAGAACGGAACACGGCAAAACTCCCGAAAAAATTCAAATAATCTGATTAAACTATATTGAAAAAACATACATTAAGATGATATGGTCACATGTATCAAACAAACTTCGAGACGGAGATAGTTTTCATCCGTAACGGCAGCAAAACAGAAGACAATCACACCTACAAATCGCGCGATTCAGAGAACCGGAAGTTGTTGGTCACGCCAAAGAAATAGGTCTTATTTCACGTCAGTACAAGATAAACAAAAAATTTCTCCTCTGACGTCCTCTTGACACCCAGAGGAAGACGAATGAAGTGTGTTTCGGGTCATAGGTGGCGTGACCATATATAGGCAGAGCGTTGAAGCGAGCATACACATCTTGCATTCTTCTTCTTGGTCAGGGAAAGTGCTGTCAAATGACTTCTGTTTCACTTAGAGACAAAATTGAAACGGTTTTAGAAACTATAGATTGTTTTCTATCCAATGGTATTAATTATATGCATATCGTAAGAGCAATAATTGAATAAGAGGCAGTTTAATCTGTAGAGGAAATTATGCTAATGCGAAAACAGCACCCCCTGTATTCTCAAGAAGTTAAGTCCCAACACATATTTCAAACTGGTTGGATTACCAAAATATGGTTCTGTTTCCCATCTTTTGATGTTACCAGAATCTCTATGTTAACAAAGGGCTTTTTCAAGAGTCAACTCTATAGAGCAGTGAGGGAGAAACAGGGGGGAAGGTATTTATGGGGGTAAATAAACCTCCCCCATCAAGCCAACGTCATGACACTACCTACCTAGAGAGTTTTCATCTGTGTTTTTCATAGCTGTTTACATAACACCACAGTCAGAGGCTGGCACTAAGACAGCATTGAATAAGCTGTATTCCGCCGTAAGCAAACAAGAAAACGATCACCCAGAGGCGGTGCTCCTAGTAGTCGGGGACATTAATGCAGGGAAACTTAAATCAGTTTTACAACATTTCTATCAGCATGTTAAATGTGCAACCAGAGGAAAAAAACTCTGGACCACCTTTACTCCACACACAGAGATGCATACAAAGCTCTCCCTCACCCTCCATTTGGCACATCTGACCATAATTCTATGCTCCTGATTCCTGCTTACAAGCAGAAATTAAAGCAGGAAGCACCAGTGACTAGATCAATAAAAAAAAGTGGTCAGATCAAGCAGATGCTAAGCTACAGGACTGTTTTGCTAGCACAGACTGGAATATGTTCCAGGGTTCCTCCGATGGCATTTAGGAGTACACCACATCAGTCATTGGCTTCATCAATAAGTGCATCGATGATGTCGTCCCCACAGTGACCATACGTACATACCCCAACCAGAAGCCATGGACTACGGGCAAAATCTGCACTGAGCTAAAGGCTAGAGCTGCCAGCTGTTCTGGAAGACTGTGTGATCACACTCTCCGCAGCCGATGTGAATAAGACCTTTAAACAGGTCAACATTCACAAGGCCGCAGGGCCAAATGGATTACCAGGACATGTACTGCGTGTATGTGCTGACCAACTGGCAAGTGTCTTCACTGACATTTTTAACCTCTCACTGTCCGAGTCTGTAATACCAACATGTTTTAAGCAGACCACCATAGTGCCTGTGCACTAAAGTAACCTGCCTAAACTGCCGAAAATATCATATAATGTCTGGGTAACAACCCATTTCCTGCAGTCAAATGACCAAATTGCCCTCTAGTGGCCTCATGGGTGAAATGTTATTAATATTTTTCATAATTTCATAATTAATAAACATACATTTTTTTTACTGCCGAAAAAAACATGTTTCTATGTAAAATGGATTTGTTATATTTCAGTCTTCTGTGATGTATATAAAGTGTAATATTTGGATGGTTAAAGTGGGTGTCCCTCCCCCCTGTTTTGTGGGTTTTATGTAGAACAACTGAGAAGCTCAGTTCTGGTGACTTTTAATAGGAAATTATATTCCAAAAATAATTAAAATAAAATCATGCTGATGTAACCGATGTGAAATAGCTAGCTAGTTAGCGGTGGAGCGTGCTAATAGCGTTTCAATCGGTGACGTCACTCGCTTTGAGACCTTGAAGTAGTGGTTCCCCTTGCTCTGCAAGGGTCGCGGCTTTTGTGGAGCGATGGGTAACGATGCTTCATGGGTGACTGTTGTTGATGTGTGCAGAGGGTCCCTGGTTCACGCCCGGGGCGAGGGGACGGACTAAAGTTAAACTGTTACATTGATGCTGTTGACCCGGATCACTGGTTGCTGCGGAAAGGGGGTGAGTGTAACCGATGTGAAATGGCTAGCTAGTTAGCGGTGGTGCGCGCTAATAGCGTTTCAATCGGTGACGTCACTTGCTTTGCGACCTTGAAGTAGTGGTTCCCCTTGCTCTGCAAGGGCCGCGGCTTTTGTGGAGCGATGGGTAACGATGCTTCATGGGTGACTGTTGTTGATGTGTGCAGAGGGTCCCTGGTTCGCGCCCGGGTCGGGGCGAGAGGACAGACTAAAGTTAAACTGTTACACTGACACCATCTAAAATATAATTTCCACCTCCAGAAATTAGCCAAATAACATATTGGTAAAATTATTAGTTAAAATTATATACAGCTGAAGTCGGAAGTTTACATACACTTAGGTTGGAGTCATTAAAACTCATTTTTCAACCACTCCACAAATTTCTTGTTATAACAAACTATAGTTTTGGCAAGTTGGTAAGGACATCTACTTTGTGCATGACACATTTTTCCAAAAATTGTTTACAGACAGATTATTTCACTTACAACTCTCTGTATCACAATTCCAGCGGGTCAGAAGTTTACACTGTGCCTTTTAACAGCTTGGATAATTCCAGAAAATGATGTCATGGCTTTAGAAGCTTCTGATAGGCTAATGGACATAATTTGAGTCAATTGGAGGTGTACCTGTGGATGTATTTCAAGGCCTACCTTCAAACCAAGTGGCTCTTTGCTTGACATCATGGGAAAATCAAAAGAAATCAGCCAGACCCCAGAAAAAAAATGTAGGCCTCCACAAGTCTGGTTCATCCTTGGGAGCAATTTACAAACACCTGAAGGTACCACATTCATCTCTACAAACAATACTATGCAAGTATAAACACCATGGGACCACGCTGCCGTCATACCACTCAGGAAGGAGAAGCGTTCTGTCTCCTAGAGATGAACGTACGTTGGTGCGAAAAGTGCAAATCAATCTCAGAACAACAGCAAAGGACCTTCTGAAGATCCTGGAGGAAACAGGTAGAGGAGTATCTATATCCACAGTAAAATGAGTCCTATATCAACATAACCTGAAAGGCCGCTCAGCAAGTAAGAAACCACCGCTCCAAAACCGCCATAAAAAATCCAGACTACAGTTTGGAACTGCACATGGGGACAAAGATTGTACTTTTTGGAGAAATGTCCTCTGGTCTGATGAAACAAAAATAGAACTGTTTGTCCATAATGACCATCATTATGTTTGGATGAAAAAGGGGGAGGCTTGCAAGCCGAAGAAAACTATCCCAACCGTGAAGCACGGGGGTGGTAGCATCATGTTGTGAGGGATGCAAAATTATGTGGATATATTGAAGCAACATCTCAAGACATCAGTCAGGAAGTTAAAGCTTGGTCGCAAATGGGTCTTCCAAATTGACAATGACCCCACGCATACTTCCAAAGTTGTGGCAAAATGGCTTAAGGACAACAAAGTCAAGGTATTGGAGTGGCCATCACAAAGCCCTGACCTCAATGCCATAGAAAATTTGTGGGCAGAACTGAAAAAGTGTGTGCGAGCAAGGAGGCCTACAAACCTGACTCAGTTACACCAGCTCTGTCAGGGAGATGGGCCAAAATTCACCCAACTTATTGTGGGAAGCTTGTGGAAGGCTACCCGAAACGTTTGACCCAAGTTAAACAATTTAAAGGCAATGCTAACAAATACTAATTGAGTGTATGCAAACTTCTGACCCACTGGGAATGTGATGAAACAAATACAAACTGAAATAAATCATTCTCTCTACTATTATTCTGACATTTCACAGTCTTAAAATAAAGTGGTGATCTTAACTGACCTAAGACAGGGATTTTTTACTAGGATTAAATGTCAGGAATTTTGAAAAACTGAGTTTAAATGTATTTGGCTAAGGTGTATGTAAACTTCCGACTTCAGCTGTATTTAAATTATATAGCCTATGCATGGTCCTTATTATCAGGTATGCTATTAGCAATAAGCATTATCACCTTTAGCCCAACAGATGCAGCATAGCGGCGATTATAAATAAATAGGCTGAGGCATGGTGTTGCCAATCTGCATTTACCTTAATGGGCTAATCATTAGTCCTGCTTCGGGTCGGATACCCATGGGTTAGACGCTGGCGGGTGGAATGAAAGCATTATTTCAACCCCTGTGTCGGCTCTCAGTTCAGAACAATTACATTGCGTGTCGGAAACATTTTAAATCAAGATAGGCCTAATACACTTTTTAAACACCGAGGAGCTACTTGTGTTGTGTTTTTTTGCAAATTCCATTCTGTGCTCAGCGAGGCAGACACAGCAGCCATGCACGCATTGAGAGTGTTTGGAGCCGGGAATTCTCCCTTCTGTGTGGGGCAAAAATGTTCTAACTTGTCCAAGCGCAGAGCGTGGCCAAGTTCTCTGCACGTGAGAATACAACACGTTGCCAAGGCTTTCCCTGGATAGCCTAGCTCACGTGAAAGGCCTAACCGGAGAAATATCCGGTGATGTCACCAGGCAGGCAAAAACCCTTCCCACCACAACAGGCTGAAATTTCAGCCGGTCTTTTCAAACAGCTCTAACACTAAATTACTTTCGTAATTTCAAAGCATTATTCTAAACTCACAGTGGAAATATACACTCAGTGTCCAGTTTATTAGGTACACCCATCTAGTTCCGGGTCGGACCACACTGTGCCTCCAGAACCGCCTGAATTCTTCGGAGCAAGGAAACGTTTCTCAATTGGTATCAAGGGACCTACTGTCTGCCAGGAAAACATTCCCAACACCATTACACCACTGCCACCAGCCCGTACCAATTACACCAGACAGGAGGGGGCCGTGGACTCATGCTGCTTACGCCAAATCCTGACTCTGCCATCAGGAACCAGAATTCATCAGACCAGGCAATGTTTTTCCACTCCTCAATTGTCCAGTGTTTGTGATCACGTGCCCACTGGAGCCACATCTTGTTTTAAGTTGATAGGAGTGGAAACCGGTGTGGTCGTCTGCTGCAATAACCCATGTGTGATAAGGACCGACAAGTTGTGCATTCCGAGATGCCGTTCTGCACACCACTGTTGTACTGTGCCATTATTTGCCTGTTTGTGGCCCGCCTGTTAGCTTGCACCATTCTTGCCAATCTCCTCGGCTTCTCATCAACGAGCTGTTTTCGCACACAGGACTGCCGCTGACTGGATGTTTTTTGTTTGTCGCACCATTCTCGGTACATAAACACTGTCATGTGTGAAAAGCCCAGGAGGCCGACTGTTTCTAAAGTACTGAAACCGGCGCGCCTGGCACAGATGATCATACCATACTCAAAGTATCACTCGTTTTTCCTGTTCTAACATTCAATCGAACAGCAAGTGAATGCCTCAATGCCTGTCTGCAAGCCACGACCACCTGACTCACTGTCTGTGAGGTAGTGTACCTAATAAACTGGCCACTGATGGTATCTAAAACACAGAAAAATCATGGTTTTGACTGCACTGGGCCTTTAAACCTTTTGGTTTTCAGGAGATCCAGGGCAAGAAGTACAGGCCACGTTTTGTAGATTAAAGGTTTGTAAAATAGTGGTATAGTCTGCGGCCATTTAGTAAAATGCCTGCCCCATGACTCCCACCGGGCCAAATCTGCAGTGGCTCCATATCTATTTGTTTTCTTGTGACATAAATCTAGCTTTGTGACAAATTTGGTGTGTTTGTCTCAACAACAAAATAAATCCATCTGAACTGTTAATTAGTGCTACCGTTAGCAGCCATTCCAAATGATGGCCGCTACGGCCCCCAGGGGCCAAATCTGTGGTGGCTCCATATTTAAATATATTTTCATGGTCCATAAATCAAGCTCTATGACAAATTTGGTCCCTTGACCTCAAAGCAGTCCTTCTGATTTGTAAAATAGTATTACAGTCAGGGGCCATTTTTCCAAAAATGGCTGCGACACCCCCCATAGGCCAAATCTGGGGTGGATCCATATCTAAATATTTTCAGGGTACATAAATCTACATCATTGCCAAATTTGGGGCTTTTATCAAAAAGTTAACAATTTATCAGATACACCACCCCACTATTGGGATAAAGGCACATTCATAGAGATAGTTAGAGGATGCAACATCTTATCTGTCCCATCATGGCGTCTATGAGAGCATGGTTAGTGTAATTGAGGCCATCTCCATTTTGAAGTGGTCAATTTTCTTCTTCTACTACTGCCACCTGGACTGTGCTTTTTGAACAGGTAGAAAACCAAGGTTGGCGATTTATGCCACCTGTAGTTATGGAATGTTTGCTTACAAGTATAAATAATTGTCTGATCCCTCCTTATGATCTAGGTGGAATTATGTGATACTTCCTTAACCTATAGGAAGTCCACCCAGTTGACTACTACAAAATGGTGAAAGTCCTCAATGGTGCTGCCCATGCTAAAACGTAAAACGAGCTATCTGGCACTCGAGTCCTCCATATATCTCCATGGACACATTTCATTGTAGTGGTTGACCTATTATACCCAGTAGGGGGTGACAAAGTGCATGAAAATTAAGAAAAAATATATTTAACGTCATCGGGAGAGGTAGCCTACTATAATGTGACTCAAACACAAGCTGGTTTTCAGCAACAAACATACTAACCTCAAGCCACAGCTCTGAGATCAGTGACTGAACTGTATTTTACAATGGAAGAATACGGCAAAGAAACCCAGTCGAGGGAGAGTAAAAGACGGGAACGTCAAGCAGGTAATCCGGTTTATTTACTAAAGCCGGCGGATATGTTTATATTTAGAGACAAAATGGCCACATTTGCGTCTCTTTAGACAACACATGACCAAAGAAAGTAGTGGGACAGGGACACGCCCTACAAAACACGGCTGTGTCACGCAAGTCCAGAGACCCACGCATTTTTGCCACAATTTAGCAGACTTGCTGATTTAACAGTTACGGTTTGAGATTACAATTACATTGTTGCATCGAATACATTTTGCCTACAGTGATGTGCAGAAGCTACTAGCTTCCAGTAGCGGTGCGTGGATAAAATCACCTGGAAAAAGTCAGAAAAATAGCCATATTACAACCTGTGTTGTGATAATTGAGTTGTTTGCGCTAGAACCTGTTATTTCATATGCATTGCGACCGTGATTATATAGGCCTAAAGGCCGAGACAATAAGAAGACAAAGTGGCAGAATAAATTCAACCACCCCTTTGTTGAATCACCAAATCGGAGAGCAACCTCTATCCGGCGAAGTCCACAAAGCATATTGCATGTCAACAAACAGTTAATTGACCTACAGCACGATCAAGCAAGTTAATGTTTCCCGATATTTTTGGACCACTAAACAACTAGCCTATTGATTTAAGAACCACGAGAGTTATGCAAATCACAAAGAAAACAGGAGCTTGCCTCCACTATTCCAGCACCATTTCAGCATCATCATATCACATGCTTAGTCTAATACAGTGACAACTAAAAGATACCAAAAACAATTTAGTCCAATCAACGTAAGCTACATAGAGTGGCGATTTTAGCATGTAAATCTTGGTAGGGCAAATTATTTACTTGGACTATAGGGCAAAATACATTACTTGCACTATAAATGGTGACAAACGGTGCACACAAACTACATAAAGTTGTCCCAACACCTTACCACTGCTACACCTGGCTATCAGCGGAGCCTTGTCTGGCAATACAGTTCATTCAGCCTCAATTACTGCCTACTAAAAAACATAGCTGACTTGCTTGAACAAATGTGCTTTCTACTGACAATAAGCAGCATAAGGGGAAGACAATACATAAGAGGCAATACGTAAAATTGATTAAGACATTAATGAGCGAGCTAGGACGGTTGTAGTCATTAACTATTTGTTCAGCACTTTTGAAATGTATAGCGACAGAATTCAGAATGTGGGCCGTTCTTAGTGTTCTCCCTGTACACCAAGTCAGAACTGTAGGATAAATAAAGGGGGCATATAAGCAGAAAATGAAAGCTTTTACAATATTTAATGATTACATTTCTCAAAAAACAGTTATAGGCCTGTGCACCACCAAGTCAGAACAGTAGGTGAAATTATGAGGGGAAAATATACCAAATTATTAGGATGAGGCACATGGGCTACTAACAGCTTACTACACAACATACTTAGTATTACTTTCTTAGCTACAGTATACATATCTCCCTGGCATATTACGTCATTTATGCAGCAGCATTCAAGACATTTTTGGACCTTGTTGTGCTGTGCTCACTTGAACAGGAAGGTGGCACGGCGGTCCTTCGTGGGCAATTTGTCATCAAACTTTGTCATCAAAGTCTGGCATTCTCTGGATTTATGGTGCTTTCAAGAGAACTGGGAACTCTGAAAAAAATATGGTTGAATAATGATGACATCAGTGATCTTCATGTCGTAGCTCTAGAAAGAGGCCAGAGTTCCCGACTTACAATTCCGATTTGGATGACCGTTCCAAACATATTTTCCCAGTCAGAGATATTTTTCCTGAGTTCCCAGTTGTCTTGAACTCACTGAAGTTAGATTTCCCAGTTCTGAGTTAACAGTTGTTTTGAGCGCGGCAGAAATCATGCTGGATTGACAGCATGGCCAATGTTGAATGTTTACCATTTTAAGCTCGGAAAAGAGAACCTTAAACCGAGAATTGGGACCACACACTCACTCCACTGAATAACCGGCTAGTTATTGCTTCGCAATCCTTGCAGTTAATCACGGATTCTTTCCAAACCACTCATTGTTGAATTTGCAATTTCCAACTTGTGTAATTATATGTCCAATGGCTAATGAGTACCGATATGTTTATTCTATAATTTCTCTTCATTATTTCTCTTCATATGACATGGATTAAAAATGATGTGCCAGTAGATTGTCGACTTGATTCATGAATGGATGATGACTGCTAGCTAAGATTTTGAAAGTATGTTGACATGATCAGTTCAATCAAAGCTACCGTAGATACAGTTGAAGTTGGAAGTTTACATACACTTAAGTTGGAGTCATTATAACTTGTTTTTCAACCACTCCACAAATTTCTTGTTAACAAACTATAGTTTTGGCAAATTGGTCAGGACATCTACTTTGTGCATGACACAAGTCATTTTCCCAACAATTGTTTACAGACAGATTATTTCACTTATAATTCACTGTATCACAATTCCAGTGGGTCAGAAGGTTACATACACTAAGTTGACTGTGTCTTTAAACAGCTTGGGAAATTCCAGAAAATGATGTCATGGCTTTAGAAGCTTCTGATAGGCTAATTGACATAATTTGAGTCAATTGGAAGGGGTACCTGTGGATGTATTTCAAGGCCTACCTTCAAACGCGGTGTCTCTTTGCCTGACATCATGGGAAAATCAAAAGAAATCAGCCAAGACCTCAGAAAAGAAATTGTATAACTCCACAAGTCTGGTTCATCCTTGGGAGCAATTTCCAAACGCCTGAAGGTACCACGTTCGTCTGTACAAACAATAGTACGCAAGTATAAACACCATGGCCATCATACCACTCAGGAAGGAGAAGCGTTCTGTCTCCTAGAGATGAACGTACTTTGGTGCGAAAAGTACAAACCAATCCCAGAACAATAGCAAAGGACCTTGTGAAGATGCTGGAGGAAGCAGGTACAGGAGTATCTATATCCACAGTAAAACGAGTCCTATATCGACATAACCTGAAAGGCCGCTCAGCAAGGAAGAAGCCACTGCTCTAAAACCGCCATAAAAAAAACAGACTACGGTTTGCAACTGCACAAAGATTGTACTTTTTTGGAGAAATGTCCTCTGGTCTGATGAAACAAAAATAGAACTGTTTGGCCATAATGACCATCGTTATGTTTGGAGTAAAAAGAGGGAGGCTTGCAAGCTGAAGAACACCATCCCAACCGTGAAGCACAGGGGTGGCAGCATCATGTTGTGGGGGTGCTTTTTTGCAGGAGGGACTGGTGCACTTCACAAAATAGATGGCATCATGAGGATGCAAAATTATGTGGATATATTGAAGCAACATCTCAAGACATCAGTCAGGAAGTTAAAGCGTGGTCGCAAATGGGTCTTCCAAATGGACAATGATCCCAAGCATACTTCCAAAGTTGTGGCAAAATGGCTTAAGGACAACAAAATTAAGCTATTGGAGTGGCCATCACAAAGCCCTGACCTCAATCCCATAGAAGATTTGTGGGTAGAACTGAAAAAGCGTGTGCGAGCAAGGAGGCCTACAAACCTGACTCAGTTACACCAGCTCTGTATGGCGGAATGGGCCAAAATTCACCCAACTCATTGTGGGAAGCTTGTGAAAGGCTACCCGAAACGTTTGACCCAAGTTAAACAATTTAAAGGCAATGCTACCAAATACTAATTGAGTGTATGTAAACTTCTGACCCACTGGGAATGTGATGAAAGAAATAAAAGCTGAAATAAATAATTTTCTCTACTATTATTCTGACATTTCACATTCTTAAAATAAAGTGGTGATCCTAACTGACTTTAAACAGGGATTTTTTACTAGGATTAAATGTCAGAAATTGTGAAAACTGAGTTTGAATGTATTTGGCTAAGGTGTATGTAAACTTCCAACTTCAACTGTATAACGTGATTTGAGGTCATTTTATCGGTGATCAATGACCTTGAGCCTTCTTAGATGGGCACTTCTAATGTAGCTCTATGGCTGCGTTTCAAACTCAAAGTAGACAGCCCTCAGCCCTAAACCCTCAGCCCTTGAATTACGTTTTACATTGTCACAACTGAATGTATACCTTAAATTAATCCATCTACATTTTATAGGTTCCTTACTACGAGACTAAGCCAATTTGCGAACACTAAAATCAATGTCTATATATATTTTTTAGCAAGCTAGCTTTATACTTTTTTCTGACATGTCAAAAATGCAGCCTTGTTTATTAAATTTGACACTTAGCGGCCACCAGAATTTGACGTGACTACAGTTTGCATTGAATTGTGGGTCACATCAACCCTGCAAGTGACCAAAGTTGTTCACTCGCTCCTTCGAGCTAAATCGAGGGCAGAAGGGGCAACAGTGAATTGGACCTCCACTTAAGATGGCAATCAAACTGCTTCCGGTTTGACTGGGATTCCACAGAAGGAAAGTGGCTAGTGCAAGGGCTGAGAGGGTAAAAATAACGTGTTTGGACTGCAGCCTATGGCAGCACCCAAGGGGCTTGAATTTTCGAGCTCTACCCTTAGATTTGGCAGTGACATAGTGTCCGCATGAGTGACAGAACACTAGGCCAATCACGGCGCAAATAGAGAACATTACCAACCCCTATGTGCCATATTTTCCACTGGCTGGCCCACCACCACAGAAATCACTGAGCTAGGTTGAAACACCGGTAGTTTGGAGCTGCCTTACTCAGGAAAGCAAAAAAAGGACCATAGCTCTGTTCGAATACCCATACAAACATGTCCATGATTCTGATCTATGTGTGTGTTTCTGCAAGTAGAAAAACATGTTGACTCACCCTACTTGTAGAGAAATGCCAATGCCATCCTTCTCTCTTTCATGTTGACAAAATGGTCTGTCACTCTGTCATAAAGTACACACTTTTATTTGTTGTTGTCCTAGGCTACCTGGTTAAAATTCTTGCTCACTAGCCTAACTTCCTTGCATGGGCAACATTAGCTAGTTAACATTAGCCTTCTACATGTAGCTACGTATTGAACTTCCATCCCATCAGGCCAGGGGCACAATGTATGAACTAATGGTTGGATCAGAGTTGCCATTATAATCATTGACCAGTAAGGAGAACTAGTTAAAACCAGAAGTCCAAATCCCTATCTCCATCCATGGTTAGTTTAGGAAAGGGCAATTTTAGCTAGCTAGCCTCCAGGGGACAACAACACAGCGAGATGTAACAATTCAAGTTGTTTCTGTCATTTATGTATGCTGTCAATGCGATTTGATAGGAGTGACGCCAAATCCAAACTGGCTTCCCTTGACACTTTTTTTTAGTGCGTTCCTTGCATTCAATGCTATGGGCGGCAACAATGTAATACTCTTTATGACCAGACATTAACAGATAGATGGTCTGTACATACAGAGACAGAGGGGCGCTGTTTCACTCATCTGGATGCTTTCTCCAGTGATATACTGTACATTCAGCCTCGTGCAAATTTAAGAAAAAGTATGAAACACGAAAGATACATTATTTTCTGTATTCTTTTTTTCTTGGTCATTTTTCTTTGGGGGAAGCCTGGCATCCATGAATACATGCCACTGATAGCTTTAGACCGCAATTAGGATCTTAACGGGCTCTATCTAATGCCATGTTAAACAACTGTGAACTCGTAAATCTCCGACTTCTGAGCGTTCAAAACAACTGGTAAATCTGAAAAAAACTATCTCTGACTGGGAAAAACGATTTGAACGGTCATCCAACTCGGAATTCCAACTCGGGAACTCGAGCCTCTTTCTAGAGCTCCGACTTTCCGACCTGAAGATCACTGACGTCCTGATTTCACCTTGTATTTTTCCAAGTTCTCAGTTGTTTTGAACGCGGCATTATTGCAAATTCCGAATTAGTAAACATTTCTAAAAACATCATTCCACCTTGACATTATGGGGTATTGTGTGTAGGCCAGTGACAAAATAAATCTACATTTAATAAAACAATTATTCAGGCTGTAACACAGCAACATTTAGAAAAAGTCAACGGGTGTGAATGATTTATTAAGGCAATGGGGATCATTACATTTGCAGACTAATGTCAGTTACATGCTGACCAAACTGGACGTGCGCATGCGCATGTTGATTTTGTACCCCCACACCAGACACGATCAGGACACGCAGGTTGATTTTGTACCCCCACACCAGACACGATCAGGACACGCAGGTTGATTTTGTACCCCCACACCAGACACGATCAGGACACGCAGGTTGATTTTGTACCCCCACACCAGACACGATCAGGACACGCAGGTTGATTTTGTACCCCCACACCAGACACGATCAGGACACGCAGGTTGATTTTGTACCCCTACACCAGACACGATCAGGACACGCAGGTTGATTTTGTACCCCCACACCAGACACGATCAGGACACGCAGGTTGATTTTGTACCCCTACACCAGACACGATCAGGACACGCAGGTTGATTTTGTACCCCTACACCAGACACGATCAGGACACGCATGTTGATTTTGTACCCCTACACCAGACACGATCAGGACACGCAGGTTGATTTTGTACCCCCACACCAGACACGATCAGGACACGCAGGTTGATTTTGTACCCCCACACCAGACACGATCAGGACACGCAGGTTGATTTTGTACCCCCACACCAGACACGATCAGGACACGCAGGTTGATTTTGTACCCCCACACCAGACACGATCAGGACACGCAGGTTGATTTTGTACCCCCACACCAGACACGATCAGGACACGCAGGTTGATTTTGTACCCCCACACCAGACACGATCAGGACACGCAGGTTGATTTTGTACCCCCACACCAGACACGATCAGGACACGCAGGTTGATTTTGTACCCCCACACCAGACACGATCAGGACACGCAGGTTGATTTTGTACCCCCACACCAGACACGATCAGGACACGCAGGTTGATTTTGTACCCCCACACCAGACACGATCAGGACACGCAGGTTGATTTTGTACCCCCACACCAGACACGATCAGGACACGCAGGTTGATTTTGTACCCCCACACCAGACACGATCAGGACACGCAGGTTGATTTTGTACCCCCACACCAGACACGATCAGGACACGCAGGTTGATTTTGTACCCCCACACCAGACACGATCAGGACACGCAGGTTGATTTTGTACCCCCACACCAGACACGATCAGGACACGCAGGTTGATTTTGTACCCCCACACCAGACACGATCAGGACACGCAGGTTGATTTTGTACCCCCACACCAGACACGATCAGGACACGCAGGTTGATTTTGTACCCCCACACCAGACACGATCAGGACACGCAGGTTGATTTTGTACCCCCACACCAGACACGATCAGGACACGCAGGTTGATTTTGTACCCCCACACCAGACACGATCAGGACACGCAGGTTGATTTTGTACCCCCACACCAGACACGATCAGGACACGCAGGTTGATTTTGTACCCCCACACCAGACACGATCAGGACACGCAGGTTGATTTTGTACCCCCACACCAGACACGATCAGGACACGCAGGTTGATTTTGTACCCCCACACCAGACACGATCAGGACACGCAGGTTGATTTTGTACCCCCACACCAGACACGATCAGGACACGCAGGTTGATTTTGTACCCCCACACCAGACACGATCAGGACACGCAGGTTGATTTTGTACCCCCACACCAGACACGATCAGGACACGCAGGTTGATTTTGTACCCCCACACCAGACACGATCAGGACACGCAGGTTGATTTTGTACCCCCACACCAGACACGATCAGGACACGCAGGTTGATTTTGTACCCCCACACCAGACACGATCAGGACACGCAGGTTGATTTTGTACCCCCACACCAGACACGATCAGGACACGCAGGTTGATTTTGTACCCCCACACCAGACACGATCAGGACACGCAGGTTGATTTTGTACCCCTACACCAGACACGATCAGGACACGCAGGTTGATTTTGTACCCCCACACCAGACACGATCAGGACACGCAGGTTGATTTTGTACCCCCACACCAGACACGATCAGGACACGCAGGTTGATTTTGTACCCCCACACCAGACACGATCAGGACACGCAGGTTGATTTTGTACCCCCACACCAGACACGATCAGGACACGCAGGTTGATTTTGTACCCCCACACCAGACACGATCAGGACACGCAGGTTGATTTTGTACCCCCACACCAGACACGATCAGGACACGCAGGTTGATTTTGTACCCCCACACCAGACACGATCAGGACACGCAGGTTGATTTTGTACCCCCACACCAGACACGATCAGGACACGCAGGTTGATTTTGTACCCCCACACCAGACACGATCAGGACACGCAGGTTGATTTTGTACCCCCACACCAGACACGATCAGGACACGCAGGTTGAAATATCAAAACAAACTCTGAACCAATTATATTCATTTGGGGACAGGTCGAAAAGCATTAAACATTTCTGGCAATTTAGCTAGCTAGCTTGCTGTTGCTAGCTAATTTGTCCTGGGATATAAACATTGGGTTGTTATTTGACCTGAAATGCACAAGGTTCCTTTACTGCAACAATTAATCCACACATAAAACAGTAAACCCGAATTCCTTTTTCGTCATCTCTCCTCCTTCCTCAGGCTTCTTTTTTACTTCTTTGGACTTTATATGGCGGTTGGCAATTTTACGGGGCATTACTACAACCGACTGGAGTGTGGACGTCAGTTCATCTTTCAATCACCCATGTGGGTATATGCTCCTAAACACCAATGAGGAGATGGCACATGGGTATATGCTCTTACAAACTAATGAGGAGATGGGATAGGCCGGACTTGCAGTGTGTTGAGGGTCACAAAAAGAACCTATTTCTATTTTAGCGTCTGGCAACGCAGACACTCGCTGAGGCGCAGGGATTGAATAACATGTACCGCACGCAGACGCTCGCTGAGGCGCAGGGATTGAATAACATGTACCGCACGCAGACCCTCGCTGAGGCGCAGGGATTGAATAACATGTACCGCACGCAGACCCTCGCTGAGGCGCAGGGATTGAATAACATGTACCACACGCAGACGCTCGCTGAGGCGCAGGGATTGAATAACATGTACCGCACGCAGACCCTCGCTGAGGCGCAGGGATTGAATAACATGTACCGCACGCAGACCCTCGCTGAGGCGCAGGGATTGAATAACATGTACCGCACGCAGACCCTCGCTGAGGCGCAGGGATTGAATAACATGTACCGCACGCAGACGCTCGCTGAGGCGCAGGGATTGAATAACATGTACCGCACGCGACGCGAACATGTTAGGCTACTATTCCTAATGTGAGAAGATTGCATAGTCATCATTTTGGCTAATAATATATCTCAATCACTGTTAGCAAAATAGACAGTTCTGAACAATGCATGCCTGAGCACGTTTGTTCTCATTTCGTTGCATAGGAAAAATGTGGCCTTTTTATAAACACATTTCATGCAATTCTACTAAACTTTATATGACTGGAGACATAAGCATAAGCATCTTTTTTTAAATGACACATATTAGTAGCCTACTCTGCTGACACTGACAAACAGATCAACCATCTAATCTAGGTCTACGAAAAGGGGAGAAGCAAATTGTACAGTATGACATCCATCTAGCCTGGAGGAGGAAATGATTGTCCCCAAAAACACGTTCCAGTGGTAGTGATCCAATGATAAAGAAAGTGAATATGCGCACACTCACTGGAGATATGGCCAATGCTCTCCACTAAGATGGATAGGCTACTGTTCACTCAATTGGGAGTTGAGACAGTTCAGTCTATTTCTTCTCTTTTCAGCTAAAGCCATTTGCTTTCTAAACTGTTTTTCATACGATTGTGTTTTTAAATATTTAACTGCTTTTCACTGACCGCTGCAACTCAACAAACAATGTGGCTGACCGGCAAAGTAAACTGTCTGGCACTCTCTGAGAGAATGGCGGGCAGGCTGGCAGCTTCTCTCAGAGAGATGCTCCGCATGGTCTAAAAGCCAGCCAATCAATATGCTAAACTGCCATTGCATTTTAATTGGGTTTGGACTGATTTTAAATCTACTTTTTTTGTAGCCTACTTTTGCATTTTTGGTCTTGAGCTTGGGTAGGGCGATAGCCCTGCTAGGTAGTAGTATAATAAGGTTATTTGCCCAATGTAAATTTGCCAGATAAAATCCATAACTTAGTTTAGTGTCAGTTAGTATTAGTAACTATTAGCCCTAGAATGCACCAGAATAGTTTTGCTAACTGGGCTATTATATGAGTGTATCCCCCTCATTCAAGGCTTGCAATGTTACTGTTGTGAAGGCTTTGTATGACATTTCTCTTTCTCTGATTCTGATACAGGTAGTCTCCTTGAAGGGATAGATGCTTGTTAGATAGTTAGCCATGTAGCCTATAGGTTTAATTCAATGAGTAAAACTTTAGGGGTTTGCATTTGCCAAATGTAATTTAAAAAGTCCCAGTGGAGAAGTTGAATCTCTTCTAGGCTGTTTATTTTCCTTCTAATCCGATTGGTTGGTGTGGTGGGTGGGTGGTTCAGAGTGTGAATCTAGGGAAAGGTTAGTGTGATGTCCCAGTTACCTGGATGGGATGCTTCCGCTGGTTGCTGACATGAGACACATGCACACTGTTTCTGGGTATTACCGGTAGTTCTAAAACAAATTTCAGCCTAATTGTTTGTAGCCTATGTATCTGACGCACAATTTAGGTTATTAAGGTTGCGTTTACACAGGCAGCCCAATTCTGATATTCTTTACATAATTGGTCTTTTGACCAATCACATCAGGTCTTACCACATCAGCTTTTTTTCAGAGCTGATCTGGTTGGTCAAAGACCAATTAGTGGGAAAAATATCAGAATTGCCTGTCAAAAAAAAAAAGTTGGGTAAAATGTGGAAGACATTTCAGTTGAAGGCATTCAGTTGTACAACTGACTAGGTGTCCCCCTTTCTCTTTCACTTGGCAATTCACAGAAGAATCCAAATGAAAAATAAAGAGTAAAGAAGTTCCCAGAAATGCATGATGTTGAAGGGGCTGCTCTTGTAATGGCTGGGATGTGAAAAGGTTTATTTTCTGTCTCCGGTTGTATTTTACTTCGTTTGTATGTTTTTGTATTGTCTTTCAGCTTTGGAGAGCTCAGATACTGACAATGGCCTATGTGGTTGGATCATAGTCGGCTTATCCATCCTTCTGATGCTTGCAACTCTGCCTCTCTCCATATGGATGTGTATTAAGGTACAGTTATTACCTATACATCCACACAAGATAGATGATGCGTGAACTGAGAACTGGTTAGTGGTGTCATTTGTGTGAGTCTATTTATTCTATGAATTGATCACTTACCAGTATGCCTTTATTCCCATGGAAATTGGCTTTCTCCTCTTAATGCTACACCAGCTGCCAGAATTGTATTGTTAGATATATACTCACTTTAAAGTAAAAAAAAGGGGTGGGGGGGGGGGGTGTTGATACCCAATCAGTGGTATTTCAGTATTGACTGGTCAGTGAAGGTAGAGTGAGAAATGTCAAACAAGGGCTAGGGGACAACTAATTAAGCCTGTGTTTCTTTCTCTCCCAGATTGTGAAGGAGTATGAGAGGGCCATCATCTTTCGCCTGGGGCGGATCGTACGAGGAGGAGCCAAAGGGCCAGGTAATAGATATACTCCCCATCACCACCGTCACATGCACTGTCCCTGGAAAAAGTTTCACTGTGCATATTTGCTATGATTCTCTCAAGGTCCCATACTTACTTTACCAAAAAGGTACCAAAACCCTTGATTGAACATATTATGATCACAGACAGTATGAGATGGATGAAAATGGCAATAAACAGTATGTGGTCCTGTCTTAAAACCACCTTAACTGTGAAAATATGTTAGGAGGAGTCAAGCCTCTTCTCAGTGTTAATGTGGTTAGGGGTACATCTGTTTTGACCTATTCGTTTTACATTGTGGTAGGCTGCTGCACTACTACTTCCATTTTGTATGACTTTCTATAAACTCTGTCCAGGACATAGCATACATGAAAATGCCTACAAAAATGCTGGCCTCATTTATTTTCAAAGACACAACTGGCATACCAGACTTCAAATAAGTAGTTGCACCGTCAAAACTGGGTCAAGTTTGTCGGCAAGAATGCTGACCGGAGCCTATTTTAATTATTACCTGAACAAATTATTAGAGGGCCTCCACATTTAAGTAAAGTCATTGAACACTGAAAACATTTGCGGGGAACAGAATGAGGTTCTCTCTCCTCACTAAATGTATTTATTTATTTGTTTTACCTTTATTTAACTAGGCAAGTCAGTTAAGAACAAATTATTATTTTCAATGACGGCCTAGGAACAGTGGGTTAACTGCCTTATTCAGGGGCAGAACAACAGATTTTTACCTTGTCAGCTCGAGGATTCAATCTTGCAACCTTTAGGTTGTTTTAAATGGTTCCTTCTGTGAGGAATTGCCATCTTTAGAGAATGTTTGTAACTTATTTGCAGATAATTGTTGTCTATAGCTAAAAAAAGCAATAGTAACTGTATGCAGGTCAGGGAGCCAAATGAACCAAATTCTTCACTTTTACTGAATGGGTAAGTAGAAAAGGGCTTAACTGCCAAAATCTTGCACTATCCCTTTAACAATGTGGAAGATACGCTATTACTACACAAATCTCCAACCTCCAGTAATTTCAGGTGACATGGCATTACTTGTGCAGGGGTGGTACTAACGTTACTGTAACTGTAAAGTGGCCACAGTAGTCTATCTAATCTACCATAGCCATGCTATGGACCTCAAACTCTCAAGTCTGTTTTATGTTTGTGGGAAGCCTTCTGTTATGCTCTCCATGGATGAAACATGATCTTGCGGAATTCTGGAACAGCCACATGATAGCAGCCTGGGGTAATAATAGACCCTCTCCATCTATCACGGAGGGACCTTCACGTTCCTCATCTGCCCTAAGAGCCCAGGCCTAAACACCAACGTTTAGTTTAGTATTTGGTTTCCCCAAGTAAACTCTGCTCATCTCCACGCCCCAAGTAAACTCTGCTCATCTCCACGCTCTCTCCCTCGCCCTCCGCAGCAAGTCTTGTCCAACTGCCGAATAAGATCTTTTAACAGGATCAACTGTTATAGGTCAGACTATAGGCTAGTCAGTAGTCACTTTTTATGCTAGATCTTTCCCTGATGCATTGGTCTTGCTCTGCATTAGCCTTAACCAAGTTGTTGTCATTTTTAGGGTGGGAATCCATGGAATTTTCCATCATATCCCATGATGCTTTTCATAGCAAATTTAGAGCATACTACTACATTGCAGTATTACCAGGGCCAGCTGGTATTGGGCTAAAGTCCCAGCTAGGAAAAATTATTATAGAAGGAGAAGGAAATGTATACACAAGTGAAGTTTTAAATGCCTCTGTTAAGACTCTTTCTTACACACCATCATGCCCAGCACTCTGTGTTTGTACTGTACTATATTGTACCATGCTGAACCCGAGGGTGTGCAAACAAATAGGTGTTCATGAATTTAGCAAATGTATAGAGTCATGACCAACAGCAGTCGTGTGACTAATGGAACTCAGGCTTGAATGTAGTCTTATGCCAGACATTTACTCAATTTTACTGTACTGTATGTTAAATGATTTATGCTACCCTTACTGACAATGACATTTTCTCAGCTTTTGTGATATTGAGTAGCTTTAAGCTTTGCTGTTAAATTTGTGTGTGCGTGTGTGTGTGTCACACCCCACAGGCCTGTTCTTCATCCTACCCTGCACAGATAGCTTCATCAATGTGGACATGCGCACCATCACCTTCGACATCCCCCCACAAGAGGTGAGCCCCCCCCCCCGTATTACCATGATTAGCCTATCATGTAATACATAGTGTTGTCAGTGTAACTGATTGTTCCCCCCTCATCAGGTTCTGACTAAGGACTCAGTGACGGTCAGTGTCGATGGTGTGGTATACTACCGTGTTCAGAATGCCACCCTGGCTGTGGCCAACATCACCAACGCTGACGCTGCCACCCGCCTCCTGGCACAAACCACCCTGAGAAACGTCCTGGGAACCAAGAACCTGGCGGAGATCCTATCTGATCGTAATGAGATCGCCCACAGCATGCAGGTACTGAACCACATCGACCACTAATGACTCTGTACTGACCATATGCTGACATGCACAACTCCACATCATGCATGTACTAGGGGACTGTGTAGATTATAGTTCTTCATTTAGTGTTGAACAGCAAGTCATAATTGCCATAGAGTTTGCGAGAGTTCACTGAATGACTCTGTTTTTAGAATGTACACTGTAATGGGTAAGGTTAGGATTGGAGAACTCATTCATTGATCTTCCGGTTATGGCCTTTCTTATTGTTTTTAACCTGGTCTCTCAAGACATTTCATCCCCCAGACGTACTGCTGCAGTAACATTTGGATCTCTATCAGTTTAATATAAAGATTTATTGTTTTCACAGATACTGGATAGGTGCAGTGAAATGTGTTGTTTTACAGGGACAGCCATAGAAGTATGGCGCCGCTGGTTCAAATTAGGGTTAAGTGCCTTGCTCAGGGGCACATTGACATATTTTTCACATTGTTGGCTCGGGTATCTGAACTAGCGACCTTTCGGTTACTGACAAAATGCTCTAACCCCTAGGGTACCTGTATGTCAGATTGATATGTCATCTAGTCTTCAAAGAGATGCTGTGTAAGGAAGGGGTGTTCTGGGCCTATTATGACCTGAGGTTACTGTCACGAGAATTTTGTTCTCAGTGTTCATAATACCCAATTGAATTAATTACTCAGCCTGAAACCCAGAATTTGTAAGAAACTGGTTGAAATGAATCAGACGGAGGCCCAGCCACAATAGTCAGAACATTTATTTACGAGAGCGCTCTGCCTATCATTTCCTGTACATTGGTCTATATACCTCACATTTCGTCATAAATGTCCCTCCTCCTCTGAGAAACAATGACAATATAGTTCACAAGTCTTCTTCTCATACATTGTCTGCCACCTGTTATACAATCTACTACAAGCCCAAGGTCTCTCCCCTCCCTGGGTGGGGACAGAATGTCCTGTAAGGAACACAGTAGTAAAGCTTGTCTGTCGATAGCTCCTCTTATCTCATACGTTGTCTCACACTTGCACCCTGCTTTCATACTAAAAAGGAACAAAAGTTCTTGTTCTAGTCCTGACTAAAACTACACACATCATCAGATTATAGTTTTATGATTTTAATCAATTTCATACAATCATACAGTGACAGGGTAGAATTATGTTAGTTATAGTTCTACGTTAAATGTATACAGCATTTAGTCATTATTCATAAAAATCCCATAACAGTTACCTATTGGATGCGGAGCTGAATGTTTTACCACCCGTGTTGTTCCCAGTCCACCCTGGATGATGCTACAGATGACTGGGGTATCAAGGTGGAGCGGGTGGAGATAAAGGACGTCAAACTGCCCCAGCAGCTCCAGAGGGCCATGGCAGCAGAGGCCGAGGCTAGCCGCGAGGCCAGGGCTAAGGTACAGCACTGACACATACAGACCAGGGTAAACACACACGCTGTGACATACAGGCATTTAGTCTATTTTTGAGGTAAATCCTTTTCCTCTGAGTGAAAATTCCAGTTGTCTTCTCAATTTTGTTATTTCTTGGCTTGATTTACTCTCAAAATATATCATCCAGATGAAAATGTTTTTGTGTAGGGTCAAGATGTCATCTGCCTTGTTCCTTAGCAACCAGTGGTCTTGCCGTAAAAACCCTTCCATTAAGCTAGAACAGATAGTGAGAGCAAAGCAGGTCACAAGCTGGGGAACCTCTAATCGAGTCTCCTCCCATCGGCCATTACACTGACTGGATACTATCTTCACATGTTGAATATGCTGGTTAAATATGAGGTCTCTGGGATTGATTTATTTTATTTATTTAATCATCCACTCTCTCTCTGGTTTCTCTCTATATACTCACATTCACTTGTTCTGTGCATACTGTGGAATTCTCTCTCTCTCTCGCTATCATCTCTCTTCATTAACTAATGGCCCCTCTTTTCCCCCCATCTCTCCCTTTCTCTCTGTATCTGTCCCCCTCCTCCCTTCCTGCTGTCCCCTGGGCCCTGTGTGTGTAGGTGATCGCAGCGGAGGGGGAGGTGAACGCATCACGGGCTCTGAAGGAGGCCTCCCTGGTAATCGCTGAGTCTCCGTCTGGCCTACAGCTGCGCTACCTGCAGACGCTCAACACCATTGCTGCCGAGAAGAACTCCACCATCATCTTCCCCCTGCCAATGGACATGATGCAGGCCTTCATGAAGAGAGACTGAGGAGAGCCTGATGGGTGCTTTGTAATTGCTGTTACACACACACACACTCAAGAAACAAACGTTCACACATATATCATAGTGTGTTGCTTTGCGAATCTGCTGTAGAAATGTAGTGGCTGTGATTGAGTGAACCATTTCCCTTGTGCCTAATGTTCTTAGGTCAATGTCAGCTGGTGCAGAGGAGGATAGTTAGAGAGCTTGCCTAAGCTTATGCGTCAAAGAACTTAATGTAAACATTTTATGTGTGTGTTAACGCAATTGAAGTGAACAGAGAAACAGGGTTTGAACAAAACCAAAGGAAACTGAGTCACCAGCTCTACTGAGGTGTGGTGTTTCCTGCACTGCTATGAGTCTGAGACCAGGATGTACTAGGGACCCTGTTTGTCTGTCTCTATGGGAAGAAACCTCTTTACTATAGCAATGTTAAACCGCTCAAGCCTTAAGTCATTGCTATGGGGTCAGTGTTCTCATTTCATGTCGTTTCTATGCATATCTGGATGGAAATTGGAAATGCATTTGAATATTTTCAAATAGCAGTATTTTATAACCACACTCTTGAGTGTGAAAGAAGCTAAATGTAATTTGTATGGGATTTGGAAATTGGTCCTCCATTTTCTGATAGCATACTCATGTATTGCTATGTTTAATAAATATCATCTTTGGAGAGTCGTGATCAGTGCTTGTATTGGCACCGAGAGTTTAGTGATCGGTTCCATCCAGATCAAAGATGTCTTTGAAACAGAAAAGCTCTGTGATCAGATCCTATACAGTATAAATTACTTTACTGTATAAAAACCTGGTATGTGTTTTATGTTAACTCTGCTGTTTGTGTAAAGGACATTGTTCCATTATTATGTTACTAAACTGCTCTGTTGTAGCCTATTTTCATCATATTGAAATGATTTATTAGCAAGTTAGGGCTGGCCGATATATTTGAGTTGTTTTAGCACGATATGAAAAATGCCTGTATCGCAAGAATCGAGGTTCGGCTATAATGTTGTAACGTTTTACAAATGCAGCATCTCACTGTCTCTGTCAGCCCAATGTCGAATCATGTTCTATTGCGTGACAACACGTGCACAGAGGTTATCCACCAATCACAACCCTAGACAGCCTTTTACACGTTGTAACCACGCTGGAGAAGTGTAGCGGCGGTAAGAGTTCCACCAACATGGAAAGTGAGGAAGCTAGCTCACTCTCGTCAGGATGAAATTATCCCCAAAAAGGGCAGCAATATTTTTCTGTCATATGGAAGGGGTTCCGGTTTAAGAGGTCTGATGATAAGCAAACGAATGTCCTGTGCAAAATGTGTCGAAAGAGAATCGCTACGAAAAGGAGCAGCACAACCAACCCCTTCCATCACCTGCAACTGAAACGCGGTGGAATGGCAGGAATGCGTGAGACTACGCAATGCCGATTCCAGTCGCCTGATTCCCAAAACGTCTGCTAAAAGACAAGCTACCATAGCCGCTTTCTTTTCAAACGTAATCCCTTATGACAAGAAAAGTTTGAGGTGGAAGGAGAACGGATGCATTGACCTAGCACATGGCGAAAGATATGGTTCCAGTCTTTACAGTAGAAAAGTCAGGCTTTATAGCTAATCAGTACATTTTACCACAAATATCAGCTGCCAAGCCGTAGATGACTTCCCCGATGACCATACGGGTGAAGTAATGGCCCAGGGTCTCAAAGCCTCTGTGGCATCGTGGAAGATGAACGAAGAACAACAGGTGTACATGACAACTGACAGCAGGAGCAACATGATAAAAGCATTGCGCTTGAACAGCTGGACCGGCTTGCAGTGCTTTGGACACAGGCTCGCCATCGGTAAGTGTGACATTGGATAATTAAAGCGCATTCAAAAAAAAGTGTTCAGGCCAGCTGTAGGCTAATTCATGTGTTAGTAGTTGTCATTCTGCCAATCCAATAACAAATAACCATAGGCTGTTTTAATTATAACAAATGAACTAAATTAATTATATAAATTAAATATTCAAGCAGCTAGTGGTCAACCATTCCTAAACAATAGAATAGACGTGTGGGTGTGTTCATTTGTTCTGCACAAATAGGCCTTGTATATTTTTTTTATTTTAATGAAGAAAATTCAGTTAAGAATTATGTCTTGGACTTTTTTTTGTTTTTGTTTAGAGAAAAACAAGATATCAAGATATATATTGTGAATTGTCCAAACCTCTGAAAAAAATGTAGATATTACTTTTAGGCCATATCGCACAGCCCTATATCAAGTTAATATTTTCATATCCACATCATTAACCTGTACTACAAAACATGAACTTGTATGTTAGTGTTACCTTCAAAGCTGTAGCGTGTTCTTTCCACTATGATTCAACCTTTAAATAAAAAGTATATACACACTTGAAATGGTATACGATGTAGACAACTCTCAACACATCTAGTGTCATTGACATAGGGTTTTTTATTGAAACAACTGGGGAAAACAATTGACAGGTGTGATGTGGTGGCTAATGAGAGTTATAGCAGCAAAGCTTTGGATTCCTGATGAAGAACCACATTGTAAGGCTGCAGACAGAGACAGGCCAACATGCACTGACCAGTGAGGAGAGGAGTGAGACACCTAGAATAGAAGCACTAAGGCCTGGGAAAACCATTGACAGCTGTGGGTAGGCCGTCATTGTAAATAACAATTGGTTTTTAACTGACTTGCCTAGTTAAAGGTTAAATAAATAAATCAATTAAAGAAATGAAGGGTGCTCCTGTTGTGACACACCAAATAAAAACAAAACTGGCCTGGTTCAGTCCCTCTCCCCTGCATTCCTTTCCATTATGGCAGAGAACCACTGCATTGACGAGTAACTTCATACTGAACATGAAGTATTATAGATAAAGGCTATAATGGTTTTATTACTTGGGTGGGGTTATGTCTGGCAGTGTGTTTTTCTGCATTACTCCCTGCCTCTGGTTCAGAGGATTGTATACTGAACAAAAATATAAACGCAACATGCAACAATTTCAAAGATTTTACTGAGTTACAGTTCACATAAAGTCAATTTAAATAAATTCATTAGGCCCTAACCTATGGATTTCTGGGCAGGGGTGCAGCCATGGGTGGGCCTGGGAGGGCTTAGGCCCACACACTTGGGAGCCAGGCCCAGCCAATCAGAATTAGTTTTTCCCCACAAAAGGGCTTTATTACAGACAGAAATACTCCTCAGCTTTTTGTGCAAATGGAACATTTCTGGTATCTTTTATTTCATTCTCATGAAACATTGCAACAACACTTTAAATGTTGCGTTTATATTTTTGTTCAATGTAATATGCTAGGTTCTTCATGTTGAAATTGTGAGATTCTGAATAGCGAGAAACAGTCTACTGTTGACATCGTAGAAATAAGTTTATAGCATATCTCACACACAAAATATTTAAATATCCATGCAGATTATCCATGCAGATTCCCTGCGGTTCTATTTAAGCCCTTATTATTAGTCACTTACATGCTTATTTGCATATGTATAAAAGCTAATAAAGTATTACCAGGAGAGATTAATATAGTGCACCAGTGCTCTGTGTCAGCTCAACAGGTGTATGAAAGCCTGTTCTACTCTCTCGATATATCTTTTTTTATTTTTACAAAAAGCATCCTTCTCCCTCTGGCACTCAGAAGTAAGGAGGTTGGCAGGGCATAAAGGGTTCAACCATTGAAAGTCTCATGACTGGAGCTGCTCAGTGTGTGGTAGAGTCAGGCAGCAGGGTTAAAGATGAGGGTTCAGAGCTCCAGCTCAGCCATGGCACGCTCCAGGGGGTCGCTGGTCCAGTACTCATGGTCCCAGCCCAGGAACCAGCCGGTGAACGTGGGCGGCTCGAACCCTTGCTTGATCTTCACGATGGGCGTCCTGTGGTCACGGTTGGCAGGGTCTGACTCAATGTAACGCACAGCTAGGGAGGAGGGGATTAAATTAGGGTTCTATAGAGGGCAGTTTTCCCAGTGGTAAACTTCTCAACCAAATGATTTTGGTCATGACATAAGTAATGCACTCAAAAGGCAGCATGCCATGTACATTCTCTATGGAAAACAGTCTAGATGATAATGAATGAATAATTAAATTCAGCAACAGTTTTCCATATTCACTTACCGGAGGCCATAGCCTCAGTCTTCTCCTCTTCATGGGCTTCATTCCCGATCCAGACAAACACCTAGAAGAGGATATTCAACCTACATTAGACTACATACAGCAATTCAAATCAATTTAATTGGTCGTGTACATATATTTTGCAGATGTTGTCACGGATGTAGTGAAATGCTAATGTTCCTAGTTCCAACAGTAATACCTAACAATACTGTGGCGTACTGCGGACAAGCCACCAGGGGGAGACTCATCGAGGCCTGGTGACAGAGAGTCTACATCACGCAGCGGTGGCTCCCTATTCTGGATGTACCAGATCTCGACGGGTCCTCCGGCCAAGTCTAATTGGGGCTGATTGAAGCTGGTGAGTAACCAAGGGGCTGATTGCTCACCAGCCATACGGGGCCCATAAAGCTACCAGGAGGGCAGCAAACGGGAGGGTTGGAGGTAGTGAGAGGTTGCTACCGGATAGACGTGCTCACGGTCTTCTAGACCGAGGGGCTCGGTGTTCTACACCAGAGTAGACAGCATTCCCCAGAGCCCAGAAGGTGGTAACCCGGAAGAGGTCTCCTGGAGGAGACTGGCTTCTTTTCTTTTCCTTTATTGTTTTAAATACATCAGTTACATCAGTTTCATTTATGTCCGTGCCTGATCTGTGTAAAAGTCTTGATCAAACCCCTTGGTCTGCCACAAGTGTTTGAGAATGCGGGCAAGTCTGACAACGTGGTCAGACCAGGGTTGACGTTTACGCAGTATCAGCATGGACGAGTTGATAGCTCAGTTAGTTCGGGCCCAACATGCGCAACAGTACAGACAAGAACGAACGCTGGAAGAACAGTGGCTACAGAAGACAGCTTGAGGAAGTCAGGAAGCTGCGAGGAGAAATGCAGACTGAATTGCATCCCAATCAGTCCGTTTTTAATCAAGCTAATGGAAGATGAAGACATCGAGACCTACCTCTGCACGTTTGAATGGACAGCACTTCGGGAGGGATGGCCCAAGGCAAAGTGGGTGAGTCTGCTGGCACCATTCCTGTCCGGAGACGCCCAAAAGGCATATTATGACCTCAAAGACCGAAAAGGCAGCTCAGCCGCTACGGGTACAACCTCCCCGTTATCAGCAGTGTTCATGGATCACTTCTTACGGGTGTTATCTCATGACATGAAGAGGGCACCTATGCGCGCCACTGACCTTGGAGGACCTCTTGGGAAACGTGGAGACGCAACAGAATACTGAGGCTTTGCTGAACAAGACGCAGGCTGAGTCCGGGAGCAGTCGGAGGGGACGGATGGATGACCCCACCACCGTACTCCCCAATCTGACAGTCAGCCGGGCTAAAGTACTGTAGACCCGCGGAGGGACAGCCGCGGGAGAGTCGAACCGCCGACGACGACTCCAGGTGGATGAAGACCAAAGGAGGTGTTTTGAGTGTGGCTCCCGGAGACACCTCGCATGGAATTGCCCGGGTCAAGAAGAGTCGATGCTATCAGTGGGCCCTCGAGACGAGCCTGGCCACACAGTAAACTACAGTTGAAGTCGGAAGTTTACATACACCTTAGCCAAATACATTTAAACTCAGTTTTCACAATTCCTGACATTTAATCCTAGTAAAAATAATCTTTCTTAGGTCACTTAGGATCACCAGTCAGGTTAGTAGGCTTCCTTGATCGCACACGCTTTTTCAGTCGCACACAAATTTTCAATGAGATTGAGGTCAGGGCTTTGTGATGGCCACTCCAATACCTTGACTTTGTTGTCCTCAAACCCTCAGTCCAGCCTCTCTCAGCCTATTGCGGACAGTCTGAGCACTGATGGATCGATTGTGCGTTCCTGGTGTAACTCGGGAAGTTTTTGTTGCCATCCTGTACCTGTCCCACAGGTGTGATGTTCGGATGTACCGATCCTATGCAGGTGTTGTTACGTGGTCTGACACTGCAAGGACGATCAGCTGTCCATCCTGTCTCCCTGTAGCGCTGTCTTAGGCGTCTCACAGTATGGACATCGCAATTTATTGCCCTGGCAACATCTGCAGTCCTCATGCCTCCTTGCAGCATGCCTAAGGCACGTTCACAGGGACCCTGGGCATATACGGCTGTAACGTAACAAAATGTGGAAAAAGAGAAGGTCTGAATACTTTCCGAATGCACTTGATCCAAGATGGCGTAGCAGTGCAGACGTGTTTGTCATTGTCCCGTGTAAAAATGTTTTAGTCTTTTTTGTATATACACTGCTCAAAAAAATAAAGGGAACACTTAAACAACACAATGTAACTCCAAGTCAATCACATTTCTGTGAAATCAAACTGTCCACTTAGGAAGCAACACTGATTGACAATAAATTTCACATGCTGTTGTGCAAATGGAATAGACAACAGGTGGAAATTATAGGCAATTAGCAAGACACCCCCAATAAAGGAGTGGTTCTGCAGGTGGTGACCACAGATCACTTCTCAGTTCCTATGCTTCCTGGTTGATGTTTTGGTCACTTTTGAATGCTGGCGGTGCTTTCACTCTAGTGGTAGCATGAGACGGAGTCTACAACCCACACAAGTGGCTCAGGTAGTGCAGCTCATCCAGGATGGCACATCAATGCGAGCTGTGGCAAGAAGGTTTGCTGTGTCTGTCAGCGTAGTGTCCAGAGCATGGAGGCGCTACCAGGAGACAGGCCAGTACATCAGGAGACGTGGAGGAGGCCGTAGGAGGGCAACAACCCAGTAGCAGGACCACTACCTCCGCCTTTGTGCAAGGAGGAGCACTGCCAGAGCCCCGCAAAATGACCTCCAGCAGGCCACAAATGTCCTGACCAGGAAGTGGAAAGTCTGAAATCGAGGCTCTGTTCTACTTCCTGCCTATAAATGGGCATGATACGTATTAGTATACGTGCACTTCATAGACCTTCCCCTGGATGTCAAGAGGCGGTGAGAGAAGACATTTAGTGTTTATCTTGGTCTGAAGTGGAATACAAGCTCTTTGTATGACGTGTCCCCCATTTCTTGTTTTCTGGAGAGCGCGAAGAGGGACTTGAATTTGCCTTCTGTTTAGCTGCCGTTATAAGCGACTAATATCTCCGGCTTTGATTTTATTTGATACATGTGACCATATCATCGTAAAGTATGTTTTTTCAATATAGTTTCATCAGATTATTGAAATTTTTTCGGGAGTTTTGCCGTGTCCCGTTCTCTTCCGTTTGTTGACATGGAGAGATTCGCGCCACTTGGCTAGTGTGCTTGCTAATTCAAGAGGGAAAATGGACGTTCTAAATCCAAACAACGATTGTTCTGGACAAAGGACCCCTTGTCCAACATTGTGATGGAAGATCAGCAAAAGTAAGAGACATTTTATGATGCTATTTCATATATCTGTCGTACATGTGAACTAGTCGCCGACGCCCAACTTTGGGGTACTCTAGCTATACCGAAGCTGGATGTCGTAATTAAGTTATTTTTTAGAATTCTAACACTGCGATTTCATTAAGAACTAATGGATCTATCATTTCCTATACAACATGTATTTTTTAGTTATGTTTATGAATAGCTATTTGGTCAGAATATGTGTGTCAGAAAAAGTGTCAGAAAAATATCGTTGCTGTTTAGACGTTGTGGAAAAAGTAGCTACGTTAGCACAATGTATAACCACTGATTTCAGCTCTAAATATGCACATTTTCAAACAAAACATAAGTGTATGTATAACCTGATGTTATAGGACTGTCATCTGATGAAGCTTATCAAGGTTAGTCAAAAATTATATATCCTTTGCTGGTTTATTCGCTATCGCTAACGTGCCTTGATGAATGAATGCGGTAGTGTGGTAGGCTATTGTAGTAAGCTAATATAATGCTATATTGTGTTTTCGCTGTAAAACACTTAAAAAATCTGAAATATTGGCTGGATTCACAAGATGTTTGTCTTTAATTTGCTGTACACCATCGATTTTTCAGAAATGTTTTATGAGTTTTTAGGTATTTGACGTTGGTGTCTGTAATTACTCTGGCTGCTTCGGTTCTATTTCTGACGGTAGCTGTGATGGTAGCTGCAATGTAAAACTGATTTATACCTCATATGCACATTTTTCGAACAAAACATAGATTTATTGTATAACATGTTATAAGACTGTCATCTGAAGTTGTTTCTTGGTTAGTTTGGTTGGTTCTTGGTTAGTTAGGTTGGCTTTGTGCATGCTACCTGTGCTGTGAAAAATGTCTGTCCTTTTTTGTATTTGGTGGTGAGCTAAAATAAATATACGTGCTGTTTTCGCTGTAAAACATTTTAAAAATCAGACATGTTGGCTGGATTCACAAGATGTTTATCTTTCATATGCTGTATTGGACTTGTTAATGTGTGAAAGTTAAATATTTCTAAAAAATATATTTTGAATTTCGCACCCTGCACTTGAAGTGGCTGTTGTCATATTGTGCCCGGCTTCGGGCTTGCAGCCCAAAGAAGTTAACATAGAACTGCCAAAGGGGGAGGAGTTAGCCTGCAGAGTTCTGTCATACTTTCCACGTCTATGCCCAAACAGTTCGAGCTTCTAATTTTTTTAAATGAATCTTTCCAGAAATAAGTCTCTCACTGTTGTCGCCCGTTAGAGACCACCCCTCAGCTCCCAGCTGTGCCCTGGACACCATATGAGAATTGATTGCCCCCCCATCTATCTTCAGAGTTCGTTCTGCTAGGTGACCTAAACTGGGATATGCTTAACACCCCGGCCATCCTACAATCTAAGCTTGATGCCCTCAATCTCACACATTAAATCCGTAAACACGGGCACCCTCATAGATATTATTCTGACCAACCTGCCCTCCAAATACACCTCTGCTGTCTTCAACCAGGATCTCAGCGATCACTGCCTCATTCACTGTATCCGTTATGGGTCCGCGGTCAAACGACCACCCCTCCTCACTGTCAAACGCTCCCTAAAACACTTCCGCGAACAGGCCTTTCTAATCGACCTGGCCCGGGTATCCTGGAAGGATATTGACCTCATCCCGTCAGTAGAGGATGCATGGTTGTTCTTTAAAAGTAATTTCCTCACCATCTTAAATAAGCATGCCCCTTTCAAAAAATGTAGAACTAAGAACAGATATAACCCTTGGTTCACTCCAGACCTGACTGCCCTCGACCAGCACAAAAACATCCTGTGGCGTACTGCACTAGCATCGAATAGTCCCCGCGATATGCAACTTTTCAGGGAAGTCAGGAACCAATACACACAGTCAGTTAGGAGAGCAAAGGCTAGCTTTTTCAAACAAAAATATTTATCCTGCAGCTCTAACTCAAAAAAGTTCTGGGATACTAAAGTCCATGGAGAATGAGAGCACCTCCTCCCAGCTCCCCACTGCACTGAGGCTAGGAAACACTGTCACCACCAATAAATCCACGATAATCGAGAATTTCAATAAGCATTTCTCTACGGCCGGCCATGCTTTCCTCCTGGCTACCCCAACCCCGGCCAACAGCTCCGCACCCCTCGCAGCTACTTGCCCAAGCCTCCCCAGCTTCTCCTTCACCCAAATCCCGATAGCAGATGTTCTGAAAGAGCTGCAAAACCTGGACCTGTACAAATCAGCTGGGCTAGACAATCTGGACCCTCTTTCTAAAATTATCTGCCGCCATTGTTGCAATCCCTATTACTAGTCTGTTCAACCTCTCGTATATCATCCGAGATTCCTAAAGATTGGAAAGCTGCCGCGGTCATTCCCCTTTTCAAAGGGGGTGACACTCTAGACCCAAACTGTTACAGACCTATATCCATCCTGCCCTGCCTTTCCAAAGTCTTCGAAAGCCAAGGTAACAAACAGATCACTGACCATTTCGAATCCCACCGTACCTTCTCCGCTGTGCAATCTGGTTTCCGAGCTGGTCACAGGTGCACCTCAGCCACGCTCAAGGTACTAAACGATATCATAACTGCCATCGATAAAAGATAGTACTGTGCAGCCGTCTTCATCGACCTGGCCAAGGCTTTCGACTCTGTCAATCCCCGTATTCTTATCGGCAGACTCAATAGCCTTGGTTTCTCAAATGACTGCCTCGCCTGGTTTACCAACTACTACTTAGATAGAGTTCAGTGTGTCAAATCGGAGGGCCTGTTGTCCGGACCTCTGGCAGTCTCTATGGGGTACCACAGGGTTCATTTCTCGGGCGGACTCTTCTCTGTATATATCAATGATGTCGCTCTTGCTGCGGGTGATTCCTTGATCCACCTCTACGCAGACAACACCATTCTGTAAACATCTGGCCCTTCTTTGGACACTGTGTTAACAAACCTCCAAACAAGCTTCAATGCCATACAACACTCCTTCCGTGGCCTCCAAATGCTTTTAAATGCAAGTAAAACTAAATGCATGCTCTTCAACCGATCGCTGCCCGCCCGAATAGCATCACTACTCTGGACGGTTCTGACTTAGAATATGTGGACAACTACAAATACCTAGGTGTCTGGCTGGACTGTTTTCTCCTTCCAGACTAATATTAAGCATCTCCAATCCAAAATTAAATCACAATTGGCTTCCTATTTCGCAACAAAGCCTCCTTCACTCATGCTGCCAAACATACCCTCGTAAAACTGACTATCCTACCGATCCTCAACTTCGGCGATGTCATTTACAATATAGCCTCCAACACTCTACTCAGCAAACTGGATTCAGTCCATCACAGTGCCATCCGTTTTGTCACCAAAGCCCCATATACCACCCACCACTGCGACCTGTATGCTCTCGTCGGCTGGCCCTCGCTACATATTTGTCACCAGACCCACTGGCTCCAGGTCATCTGTAAGTATTTGCTAGGTAAAGCTCCACCTTATCTCAGGTCACTGGTCACCATAACACCCACCCGTAGCACGCGCTCCAGGTATATCTCACTGGTCATCCCCAAAGCCAACACCTCCTTTGGCTGCCTTTCCTTCCAGTTCTCTGCTGCCAATGACTGGAACAAATTGCAATAATCGCTGAAGTTGGAGACTTATATCTCCCTCACTAACTTTAAGTATCAGCTATCTGAGCAGCTTACCGATCGCTGCAGCTGTACACAGCCCATCTGTAAATAGCCCATCCAACTACCTACCTCATCCCCATATTGCTTTTATTTACTTTTTTTGCTCTTTTGCACACTAGTATTTCTACTTGCACATCATCTGCTCATCTATCACTCCAGTGTTAATTTGCTCAATTGTAATTACTTCGCCACTATGGCCTATTTATTGCTTTACCTCCTTACTTCATTTGCACACACTGTATACAGATGTTTCTATTGTGTTATTGACTGTACGTTTGTTTATCCCATGTGTAACTCTGTTGTTTTTGTCGCTTTGCTTTATCTTGGTCAGGTCACAGTTGTAAATTAGAACTTGTTCTCAACTGGCCTACCTGGTTAAATAAAGGTGAAATTAAATTAAAACACATGCATGTATATGATATGTATAGAAATTATGGACACTATATGAATAGAAAAGGTGTGTGGAGCAGTAGTTATATAGGATAAACCTTGACTAGAATACAGTATATACACATGAAGTGGGTAAAACAGTATGAGAACATTATCAAAGTGACATTAAAATTAATCTGTTATCCACTGTGTTACTGTTAATACATCTCCACACTTAATCATATCCACATGTGTTGTATCTACCTGATCCCATGTGTCCATGAGCATGACATCATCGGTAGCCAGATCCTCTTGGGTCATCTCCCCAGGTACCTCCTCAATCTGGGTGGAGGAAACCAGGAGCATTAGAAAGACCAGGTTAACCACGCACGGCTGAAAGTAATAATATGGGACTCACAATGAAGTTTCCGGTCTTGTTGGAGCAGGCAAAGAGCCTGGGTGGATGGGCGTCCATCTTGTCCTTGCTTCTGAGTCTGGAGGAGGTGCGGTACGCTGCCTTCCCTCCCAGAGCTTCCCAGTAGTCATCTGCACAGAGACACACAGCAGGCAGTTGGTTAGGACATGCTACAGACAGTCACAGAGCAAAGAAAAGCCTAAGTTCATTTCCACAATGTACAGTACATACCAGTCTCTCCACCCTCAGACAGTTCTGAGGAGGTCACCCCCAGAATGTCACAGAGCTGCTGGGTGCCATTTTTCTCAGTGTCACTGGCCCCCTGGCCCACCCACATGAACGAGGCTGCTGGGGTCACCAGGAGGAAGGTGTCGTTGGAGTTCAGGTTGGAGGACACAGCATCAACCTAGAGGTAGATGGATGAAACATGGTGTGTGGAAAATAACCACGAGTGTCATGTATTTAAATATAGTGCAGTTGAGTAGCTAATTTCAGAAAAACAGGGCACTATCCCCATGTTACTCACCTCCACAGCTCTCGTGCACCCTGCAGAGTTGGAGCGCACCTGGAACAGGCGTGTTTCTGCAGGAGCGGACTGACCCCCGTCTCTGGACGTACCTCCCTTGTATACCACCATGGGCTGCCCCCTGAACAGGCTCATGAGGTGAGCTGGCTCCTTGCCCTGGACTACTCTCACCTGGACCACAGAGCAAACTAGTTAACAAACATCTATACTGTTGTGATGTACAGTAGTTGGACACATTGTTAATCATGGTGATTCATGCTGTATAATTTCACAAAAATAATTATCTGTGCAATAAGAAATTCTGAGACCAAATGCAGAGAAAATCAAGAAGCAGTGGATCTTTGGAAGAATATAATTGTATTGAATTACATCAACCTGGAAATCTATGGACATATGTGACACAGCCTTGCATGTGTCTACAATAATATCCCACAGGGTGGCAGCAGTGAGCTCTGAACAACAACAGGGTAGGAAAACTCTGACAGGGTTAAGTGTTCCATGGCGCTCCCTACCCTAATCTCCCAGCATGCTGTGCGCCTGTCTGTATGTCTAGCTGTCTGACAGCAGGGCGTCCTGTTTGCTGGATGCAGCCAGCTTGCCTCGTCATCCCCCAGCACAATGGGGGCCTTCTCTCCCCCTCCCAGGCTGATGGACTGTGTGGCTATCTCACTTTTCAGTCACTCAAGAGTGTGTTTATTCTCCTCTCAACACCATTGCTGAAAGTTTGGGACCTGCGTGGGCCTGCACAAAGCCTAGTTTCAGATTTTTTCTCCCAAAATTGGAGACTGCTGGACGAAGGGTTAGAGAGATATTAGGTGCATATTGAGTGAAATAAGGAGCCTCTGTACTGAGAACTTGAAGGGTTAGAGAGATATTAGGTGCATATTGAGTGAAATAAGGAGCCTCTGTACTGAGAACTTGTGAGGCAAGGTTCCATGTTTATTGTGCCGACTTATTTCCATGCATTAAGTTAGTCTAAATGCTGTTTATTTTGCATGACTATGAATTATACTGTTACAAATGTATGGGAGATGACCTGTGTCATCAGCGTTTCGACTTCATGGACAGTTGCTTGGAACATAAACAGGTTTGTGATGGAAGTTTCCACCCTGGTGGGCTTCTACACAAACTTAGGATCACTGTTAGTCGTGCATTAAAACACATCAATAACATAACTATGCAGTGCACGGCAAACATTTTCACAGTGAATATAGACAGGAGGGTGAGACACTGACAGGCATAGACAGAAACACACAGACAGACACACAGCAAGAGATGGTCACAGACATTCCCAGAGCATCAAACCTTATACAGAGCCAAGGCATGATCTAGTTAAATCATAAAGAACTGCAGCATACAAGACAACCTAGAATCGCTGGTGGCCTCTAGATAACCTATGCAATGGTCCTTGCTTGAGTAGAACTAAGTTCTTAAGGACAAGCAAGAGAGCTCTCTCCCCCCACTGCAGGCCAGAAAATAGGCTGGTCTGGGAACAGTATTATGTGTCAGAGTGATCGTGAGTGGCGCAGCGGTCTAAGGCACTGCATCGCAGTGCTAGAGTCATCACTTCAGGCCTGTGTTCGATCGTGATCGCACAATTGGCCCAGTGTCGTGAGGATTGGGGGAGGATTTGGCTGGGGTAGGCCATCATTGTAAATAAGAATTTGTTCCTAACTGACTTGCCTAGTTAAATAGATAATGCAACAGAATCAGTGAGGTCAAAGGGAACTCCCTCATAAACATGGCTTTGGAATGTCCTGTTTGATTTCTCTGTAAACACATTGAGCCATATCAGTTAAATACACAGATTCTAAGTCCCCCATGCCTGGGCTATGTACTGAGTCATGCAGCCCTGACAGGGGAGTACCTGGGTGGTAATAGGAGCCCCAGCAACCTGGAAAAAACAGAGTCAGGAAATGACAGGAAGCAATGAGCGGAGGAGGGAGAGGAGGAAAAGGGAGAATGAGCGGACTCACTGGTAAGGAAGGAGGTTACTGGGCTGAATACAGATGAGGCCAAGAGGAAAGTATAGAAAAAAGGAATATGCAATGGGAAAAGAAAGCCACTTCCATACACAAACCCACTCATTACCTGCACAGGCCCACCACCCAGCTCATCGTCCAACTGGGCACCCAAGATGGCTGAAGCACCAATTTCGTCCTGGGAAGAATCACTTCCCTGCCTGAGAGACTCCAGTTAGTATGCAAAATACCTCTGATGATAGTTTCTACTGTTTATTTTCTACTTTAATGTCTATCTTACCACATGTAGATAATGTGCCCTTGGCGTCCTCCATGGTGATAGTTGTAGAGGATGATGTAACTGTCTCCCCCATAGAATTGTCCGTGTGTGGAGGGGTCCACTTCCACCTTGTCTGATCCCTCAATACGCCAGATCTGTACATAAACATACACATGATGTGACCCCTAGTTGTGGCAGGCTACTGAAACAAAGCTGTATATGTAAATACAGCGTGTATCATGCATAATCATGTCCCACTCATTTGATTGTGATATGTTTTACTATTTAATATCCTTCCTGTTTTGACTGCTGAAACCCACACATGACTGCCTCACAGTACCTCACAGAATGCTATTGCTGTATAATAGACCTACTATGTAAAGTTGATTGAGTAACTATCATGAGTATTGCTATGAGTAACTAAGAAAGATTAATGGGAAGGCTTGCTGTCTACACATGCTCCAGCCCTTCCTCTCGTCCGCTCACCTGCTTCTCTCCGTTGCCGCCGTCCACCATGCCGTGCTGGGCAGCCATGGCAGGGGAGTCGTGGAGCGTGGCGGCATCGAAGGACACCTTCGCTATCTTGGCGATGCTGTTGGAGACGTAGGCCACGCCCAGGCCCTCTGTCTGGTCCTTGTCACGCCAGTTCTTGAAGAACTGCTTGAAGAGCGGCGTCTCTCCCATCTCCGGCAGGATCTGCACCTGGGTGTGTTTTGGGTAGCCCATCTTCTTGATGAACTCATCTGCTGCTTTCATGGCTGCCTTACGCTCCTCAAGGTTGGCTTCTTTGCCTGGGTGAGAGTGCGTGGGAGAGGGAAGAGAAATACAAAAAATAGGTTTAATTAATTAAACCACTTAGATGTTGATTTTCAGTCTTTAGAGTTTCTATGTATAACTATCAGCATGGTTGATAAGAGGACCATTATCTTTTTAAAGAAGAACCCCCTTCCAGTTGCATCATATTATCTCTGTGGGAGTTCATCATGTGACACTGTTCAATGTCTCATTCTTTAAATGTGGTCTGTAATGCTACACTTTAAGTGTTACCAAATGGAAATGAAAGCAACCATACCATGCCAAAACAAGTTTAGCTATTGCGCTTTAATTGACTTGCTGAATCAGCTGATGATAATATTTGATATTGGGTGACCCCAACAGACCTTTCCAGACGAAGATCTTGCCATCAGAGCCATGATCCAGGATGAAGCAGTCACTGGACTCCAGTGCACTCTGGGAGAATGGGTTCTCTGCTGCCACCATGGACATGGCCATGTCTCCACTACCATTGGACACCTGGGGGAGAGGAGGAGAGACAGAAGAGTTGTAGAGGAGAGATCAGAGATGTGTTTTTCTCTTGTTAGGCACAGGTGTGTGTGAAAAGTCCTCATAATGCAACTAGACCAGTTGGATGTTCGTTTCAGTGGTTTGTTCACTGTTCTCCAACCTTGTACAGTTTGGCCATTTTCCTGTTTGAGACATCTGCTTTGATGTCATCAGAGGATCCTTCAGGCAGGTCTGATTTATCTCCCAGAACCTAAAGATGCACAGAGAAAATCCCTTTTAGATATACTTCAGAAAAGAAAATAATTTTACCACAGCTGGAGTTCATTCAAACATCCATTATTAAACACCATAATAGATGTCAACAAATCACAGACATAGAGAGAGATAAAGAGAGTAGGAAGACCCTCCTGTTCTTTAGTTGTTTATGATCACCTCTATCATCTTGTCTCTCTCCGCCCCCTCGTCACACACGTACACGCGGGCTCGCCCACTGCGCTCGTTGTCACGGATACCCTTGGCAACCTGGGTGGCCTTCAGCTTCTCAAAGCGGTTGCTCTGGGAGCCACACCACTGGTAGATCTCCTGTGGGATGAGGGATACACAACACAAAGACAAGAATAAGCTAAGGAGCGTTTATTCATTTTATTTGATCATTCTTGTTTTGTTTTGTTTTATACTCTTTGCTGTACAGTGTTCTTGTTTTTTTTGAAAGGCGCATAAAATCCCATTTATTATTATTATTATTATGTGGTCAGCATCGAACAGGAATTAGTTTGCAAGAATTCTATGGGTACTTGTACTATTAAATGTTTATATTTTATTGTAAGCAAGATGTAAAACTTACATTGTGCATGCTTCTCCGTTTTATTATTGAAATGTGACGCCAATGTTTGATGACGCCATGTCCTATATGAAACTTAAAAGTACACTGTCTCCCTCAGGCTGATGGTAACTCACGCTTCCTAGGTCCAGGATGAAGCAGTCTCCCTGGTTGAAGCTGTCCCAGCTGACAGGCACCTCCGTTGCCCTGACAACACGGCGACCTTTGACCTGCAGCAGCCGCTGCATAACCACCTCGTTGGTGACCACATGTTTGAACCCAGATGCCACACCTCCTTTCTAAAACAGTGACAAATTATATGGTACGGTTATTATGCAGGTAGCTTAGTGGTTAGAGCGTTGGGCCAGAAACCGAAAGAATCTTTCGTTCTGCACCTGAACAAGGCAGTTAACCCACTGTTCCCCTGTAGGTCGTCATTGTAAATAAGAATGTGTTCTTAACTGACTTGCCTGGTTAAATAAATAAACACATTTAATGGAGTCATTCACATTTCTAGGACACCATACAATTCTAGGAATTGTATGGAGGAATACTTTATATTTTATTCCCTTTAAAAGGTTGACTAGGTCAGTTACTCCAAAACCATTCAGGTATAGACTACTGCATAGTGCATAGCAATAACCCCACCTGAGGTATGAATGCAATATCATGTGTCATGGACAGGATTGTAGCAATAATGCCAAAAGAAAATTATCTCAAATAATATCTCACCAAGTACTTCAGTCCAGCCTTGAAGTAACCCAGGAATACTTTGGACTCATGTCCCTGGACCTCACGGTACTGGATGGGTTTACCCCCCAGATAGTCATCCATCTGGACTGTGAAGATGGCTGCTGCTCCACTCTCATCCTGGGTGCAGAAATCGCCTGGAGCAGAGAAACCACGGACGTTATACACTGAATTACAACGTTTTGTTCTCTGGTCTGTCAATGGAGGCCCAACCCCCAATGGCTGGTTAGTCTGCTAGATCTTACAGATTACTATTTCCCTAAAGCAAAACCCAATTGATACATACCGGTACAATGAATGAACCTAGTTTGGGCATCACTCAGTACATTTCCCATAACATTCTGCTAAGGTTCGATCTAACAGGCTACCTAAAAGTAGGCATGATCAATACAATAAAATGGGCCTGACTCAGCACTCTGCCTGTGTACATCAATCATAGAGATAGAATTACACTCAATATGGCTGCCGGACCACCCATCGCAGTACATTGACATCAAGAAAAATTCCCGTTCTAGTAATTATATTTCTATGACCTCACTCATATCCACCAGGCTTTGTAATGCAACCCATCCTTCTCCTGGTTCTGTCCTCACCCAGCCAGAAGTGCAGGTCATACTGCAGGTTCCCAGAGCGCTGCTTGATGGTGTTGAGGACGAGGTAGGCGTCTCCCGTGTAGAAGCTTCCATACAGGTTCTCTGGCACTGCCACCAGGTCAAACTTCTCAATCCTCCACACCTGCAGGCCCGCCTGTTGGCCAGCCTTCTCAAACTCAGGATGGTACACCATGCTGCCTGCATGGAGAAATCACACACACACTGGGTTAGAAGGTATGGATGATGTATAGAAGATCGTTGTTAACCAATTATAGTTAGGATAAGACCGTTACTGCTAAGAGAAATGGGTTATTCCGTGAGGACTCTTTCAAAATCGATCTTGTGAAAAACAATAAATGTCAATCTTTAGTGTGGGTATAGTTTGCAGAGGGGAGCCACTCCCTTTACTCAGAGATGTTGCCATGGATATAACGTTTCAAGTAGTGAGTTATTAATGTCCAGTTGGTGTAATGACTCATTGGCACCCTGTGCTCTGGGTGTTTCCTTCTCTCTCTGAACAGGAAGTGCTGTGACTCAGTTTGGAACAGACAGCCCCAGCACTGGTGCCACCACAGGACGACATAGGAGGCACCTTAATTGGGGAGGACGGGCTTGTGGTAATGGCTGGAGCAGAATTAGTGGAATGGTATCAAACACATGTAAACCATGTGTTTGATGCCATTCCAGTTGCGTAGTTCCAGACATTATTATGAGCCATCCTCCCCTCAGCAGCCTCCACTGCAGGATGAGTGTGTGTAGAGAAGAGAGGGGAGACTCCCCGGGAGAGACCAAAGATGAACTACAGCACAGTGCACACTGTCAGCCCAATGAGACAGGTCCACAAATAATCACACTTCATTCATATCAGAAACCAAAAAGCCAAGAGGAGCTCTATTAAAAGATTCAAGTGGGTGCCTACGTTCAGTGAGATTACCACCTACTGTACTTGAGGTAATTTTGTCATGTGGACATATTTTTGATTTTGAAGACATTAGCAGCATATCCTGTTAATGTCTAACTGGCAGACAACTCCTTCCTCCTATCCTCTTTGCAGGTCACTATAATGACCATAGAAAAGCATTTCCAAAATGTCTGCCAGTTGTCTAGCTGCCAGGCAATCATGCCTCAGTTGGTTCCTGTACAGTAGCCCTGCCACACATTGTTTCCACAGCACCCAGACCCGTAAGTTGTTGCCCACAGAGGAAAGTGTCAGACATCTATATTTTTTCAGCTTTTGTAAGTATTGACTAATCAAGATAAGTGGTGACTTCATCCATTTTTTAAAACACAACAGTTCAAATAATAATACTTAAAATGACAATTACTGTGGGCCCACATCCACACAGCATAACACACCCTGAATCAATTAGATCCACACTTAACGTTCCAGACAGCTTACACAAGCTGTTCTGTGCACCTAAATAAGGCTGTGTTCTAGAGAGTAAAAACACTGCGTTTTCTGCACCGCGGCCAATCTGCGTGCCTGTCGACTCTAGACCAAGTCATTTATTTAGAAAAAGACTGCGGTTTGAGCAGGCTCCTTCTCAGTTTGTATGACTAACCGTCAGCATCAGAGCAGGCCTTGCCATTCTTCTTGACAGCCCACTGGCCACAACCATGGAAAGAATCCACTCGTGACCTTGTTTGGGGGAGAGAAGTCGTTGGTTCAAAATTCCTGCAACCCTGACCCAAAGAATCTGGGGTTCCTTTTTCATTGGTCTCCTCTTTTAAACCCTTGACTTATTTCACAAACAGCCACACATTATTTTTACCCTCTTTTCTGACATGAAGACATGGTAGTAAGTCTCTTAGCCGTCATGATCATCTAAAAGTTTTATATTGATGTTGTTTTCGTTCACACGGGTATCTGTCCTTTTACACTTTTTGCCACTGTGGAGAGCAAACAGGGAACACACCCTGGATCATAAACAACATATACATTCCTGTTTCAGTTGAATATATAACCATTTCATAAACACCAGATCATGAAGTCAGACTTACAGCAAGCGCACAGTGATCTATATTGACAGATCAGCCCAACTCAGCTGTTACTTGAAACTCTGTCCAACACCACAAGCATTATCATGTCTCAGATAGAGAGAACAACAGCTGCAGCTCACTGTGTTTCCATGCCTCCATCTATTTGCATTGCGGGAAATTCCTCATGGCAAAATGTGTAGAAAAGCAGGAAATTAGCTCAGGGATTCTTGAAAGTTGGGACAATCCTTGTTCAGCAGGGAAACTTTGTTTTTATAGTAGATTTTTTTTTTTTTGCATTATTTGAGCTTAACATTTACATTAAGGGGAATCTTATGAGGAAAATATTTGTTTTGGGAATTTTCTAAATACTTTCAATATTATTAATTTATGTGTAGGAACTATGCCTGGAAATGCCTTTGTCCGGAGTAAAGGATGCCAATTTCAAACTCCAAAAAACTGTTTAAAATTCAAAAAAATGGGAAATAATGGATATTAACTTAAAAATGATTTGATGTAGTTTCTTGCAATAGCCCTCTGTGGCTTTAAACAATATTTCTCTAAAAACTGGGATTCCTAAAAGACTTGTCTAAAATCCTAAATGAATAAGGAATGAGCAATGTCATCTATACCATAAGGACCCCTTATTCATATCCTCATTACATGTAGTGCAACAAGACCACTCATGGTCTATAAAGTTCTCTACTTTTGATAGATTTAAACAAACAATATTGGAATCACCATGGTCACAACCATAAAATGTCAATTCCATCTGCCTGATAGATTACAATAGAATATACATTTTGGTTCAAATAGGTTACATTTCGCTGACTCCGTCAGATTTCTTTCTAACGTCAACTCTGTTAGAGAGCTGAAAGATCTGATAGAATGGTTGTTTTTATTGGAGATTTTTAAAATAATAATTTTCCATACTGTTTATATTGAACTTTTATTTTTAGAAGCAAAAATACACTATATATACACAAAGGTATGTGGACACCCCTGCAAATTAGTGGATTTGGCTATTTCAGCCACACCCGTTGCTGACAGGTGTTTAAAATCGAGCACACAAGGGTCTCCCGAGTGGCGCAGTGGCATGACTACAAACCCAGGTTCGATCCCGGGCTATATCACAACCCACCGTGATTCGGAGTCCCATAGGGTGGCGCACAATTGGCACAGCGTCATCCGGTTTAGGGGAGGGTTTGACTTGGCTCGTCGCCCTCTAGCGACTCCTTGTGGAGGGCTGGGCGCCTGCAGGCTGACCTCGGTTAGTCAGTTGAACGGTGTTTACTCTGACACATTGGTGCGGCTGGTTTTCGGGTTAAGTGGGCGGGTGTTAAGAACCGGGGTTTGGCGGGTCATGTTTCGGAGGACGCATGACTCGACCTTCGCAGCGATGAGATAAGATCGAGGGTTAAACGCAAAAATAATAATAATTGAGCACACAGCCATGCAATCTCCATAGACAAACATTGGCAGTAGAATGGCCTTACTGAAGAGCTCAGTGTAGCACCATCATAGGATGCCACCAACAAGTCAGTTAATCAAATTTCGGCCCTGCTAGAGCTGCCCCGGTTAACTGTATGTGCTGTTATTGTGATGTGGAAACGTCATCAAAGTGGTAGGCCACACAAGCTCACAGAACGGGACTGCCAAGTGCGGGACCGCGAAGCACGTAGCGCATAAAAATCATCTGTCCTCGCTTGCAACACTCAGTACAGATTTCCAAACTGCCTCTGGAAGCAACATCAGCACAAGAACTGTTCGTCAGGAGCTTCGTGAAACGGGTTTCCACGGCCGAGCAGCCGTACACAAGCCTAAGATCACCGTGGGCAATACCAAGCGTTGGCTGGAGTGGTGTAAAGCTCGCCCCCATTGGATTCTGGAGCTGTGGAAACGTGTTCTCTGGAGTGATGAATCATGCTTCACCATCTGGCAGTCCGATGGACAAATCTGGGTTTGGCGGATGCCAGGAGAACCCTATCTGCCCCAATGCATAGTGCAACCATTATTCCTCCTCCACCAAACTTTACAGTTGGTAAAGTTTGGTGGAGGAGGAATAATGGTCTGGGGCTGTTTTGAGTATGTTATCAACTCTGTCAGTGGATTCTCAACTCCGTCACTGATGGCTAACCCCCTTAAGATTGTCAATATTCTGAAAAAAATATTTGAATTACTGTTGTGCAACATATGATTAAAGAATTGATGTAACTATGCCACTGCTAGCTAGGCTATACTAGCAGAGGTTACTATGTGCATGTTATGTTTCAACACAAGCTACACTCAGTCACTTCTCTAATGATAATCTGCTCTGTGTACTGGCCAGAGACCCAGAGGGGGTAGTTTAGTAGACTCCACACCCCACAGGAGGGAGTATAAATAGAACAGGTCATGTGACTGCTGGTCCCAGCCTCATTGGCACATGGGAAAAAGAGACTGAGTTACTCCATGCAAAATCTCAGGACCTCAGCAAGTCATAACCCCTCCCTCTTCTCCACAACCACGTAAAAGTGAGTCAGTCATTCCAGGATTCTCACCCCCAGAGGCTTGCTGCTGGCATGCACGGTGCACCCCTCCCCCGTGAACCATCCCTTTCCTCAGTATCAGATGAACTGAAGAAAAGCTTGGGGATGTCTTCTGGGTTGGCTGCTGCAAAGCCTTCAAACTGGGAAGTGGGGATGCTGTATTTGATCCACTGCATTGAACTGATAGCTGTTTCTATAAACCAATCGTGTGACTGATTACATTAAACAAATGAGGAGAGGATGTTTTAGAATTTTTCTGCTTGGATGTTCCCTAATTTTTGCTCATCGATCAGATCTTAGAGTTCAAGTGTTACATCTTAAAATCAAATCAATGCATAATGCATTGATAGTCTAAAATTCTGTTTGCAAGAGAAATTTCTCAGCACTTAGTGGAGGATTCAGGGGTGACTCATTTTCTCCACTAAGGCTCCTCCCTCAGGCCTCTCCCTCAGATATCCACTCATCCACACACACACATTCATGCTACACATACTACATACTGGTCTCTCTCTCTCAGATTAAAGAATCGACACACACACATAGATCAACACACACACACTAATGATTGGTTATTGTTCCAGCTAACAGTGGATAAAGTTTGATAAAGTGAGTCACATGGGGATTAGCTGTGCTGAAATCTGTGGTGTCAGACAGCTGGCCTTGGTCTGGGCCCTCTCACAGCTGTGTGTGTAAGATTTAGACACAACAATTCCCCTGCTGAGTTGTTAGAGTTGTGAGTGCTACTATGGTGTCTACGAAGTCCATTTAAAGATAAGAGAATGCCCAACTGTTGATGGGATATGCCCAGTAGGCCTAAACAAATGGGTAATGTGTGACACACCCTTTCTCAGCCTTTCCAACAATATACATTAACAAGAGGAATATTTTGATATTCCAAAATGAAAAGTGACCAGAAATAATGTAAGAAGAAAATCTTTCTAGAGTTTGTACATATAAAATGTCTATACAATTGTAAATAATGTTTTAAAAAAAGATTTACTGTTTCTTAAAATATAGTTTACTTTACACTACAGGGGCAGCATGAAAGTATAACATACTTAATATAATAATGGTGTTATCAAATATATTGTGCGTGGAAATATAATTCCGACCTCAGTTTGACGTGCTTTTCTTTTTGTTCTCTTTTATTGGCAAATGTCATTGCTTTTCCTATGATTTAATCCACGTTCTCGTGTCTGTCCATATATGGCATCCTCAGATATCATGATGTGGCATAGCTCAATTTAAATCATTGTGTCTATGTTAACATTTGGTAATTCATAACGATGGCTGTTTTACTCCAATTACGCACATTTACGAACAACAAAGTAACATTGACGAAATAGGGGACCCATAAACAGAAGGGGGGGGGGGGGGCGGGGGGAATACTCGACCCCCTCACTTAAAGTTGCTGCAAATAGTGTCCAACCAACGAAACATCCCAGGTAGTATAGAACTGACTGCAAATGTCGTTTTCAGAATATATCTCGTAGCCTATAATGATAATCGAAAGAATATAACGGTCCGGTTCTGGTTAAATCAAAGCTTTAAATGGCTTCTACATTTCTGCATTGCTTTGATGCGTCATTGTAACAAAGGCACCGGAGGGCGGTCCACAATGTCTACGTAGCCGATAATGATAATAGAAAGAATATAGCGGTCCGGTTCTGGGGTTAAATCAGAGCTTTAAATGGCTTATACATTGCTGCAATGACTTGATGTGTCATTGTAACAAAGGCACCGGAGTGGCGCTCCACAATGTCTAACATACAAAATGGCATTTCTTACCTTATGCTGTCTGATTTAGACGTTTTCTAGCCCGCGGCGGGTATTTTGGTGATGCGGGACAGGAGAGGGTTTAATTCGACAGGATTGTGTTGCTTGGAAGGGTGCGTCTGGTCTGGCCCGGGCAACTCCCGTCTATGTCATTAACAGGGCCTCCCCCACCTATAAGTGGAGTAACCTGGCATTTAACCCCGCCCTGTCTGGATGACAACGACAGATGACAACACAGCATGATGGTTGACTATTACAGCCCACCAATTTTGCATGAATTGGATGGAGTAGTCTACAGCTGCGTCTTGCAGATTCCGTTTTAATGGATTGTTTGAAAGCACATAATAAAAATGACCCCGCTTTTTCTCAGTGTCATGCATTCAAACGTGCCCATAAAACACTGAAAAACGATTAGCTTATGTTGCAGTTTATTTTGACAACACTTTGATAAAAAATATAAAATATCCCCTTTTGATTGACCTAGGCCGTCATTGTAAATAAGAATTAAGAAATTGTTCTTAACTGACTTGCCTAGTTACATAAAGGCACAATAAAAAAAACATTAAAAAAATACCTCTTCACTGTTGGAGAGTCATTATGAAGGCCAGTGAAGTCTGCCTGTTGGAGTGACCATGGCACCATCTGCTGGTAAGACTAAAGTAGACTCAGAAAACGAAAGTACAGTCGTGGCCAAAGGTTTTGAGAATAACACCAATATGAATTTTCACAAAGTCTGCTGCCTCAGTTTGTATGATGGCAATTTGCATGTACTCCAGAATGTTATGAAGAGTGATCAGATGAATTGCAATTAATTGCAAAGTCCCTCTTTGCCATGCAAATGAACTGAATCCCCCAAAAACATTTCCACTGCATTTCAGCCCTGCCACAAAAGGACCAGCTGACATCATGTGAGTGATTCTCTCGTTAACACAGGTGTGAGTGTTGATGAGGACAAGGCTGTAGATCACTCTGTCATGCTGATTGAGTTCGAATAACAGACTGGAAGCCTCAAAAGGAGGGTGGTGCTTGGAATCATTGTTCTTCCTCTGTCAACCATGGTTGCAAGGAAACACGTGCCATCATCATTGCTTTGCACAAAAAGGGCTTCACAGGCAAGGATATTGCTGCCAGTAAGACTGCACCTAAATCAACAATTTATTGGATCATCAAGAACTTCAAGGAGAGCGGTTCAATTGTTGTGAAGAAGGCTTCAGGGCGCCCAAGAAGGTCAGGCAAGCGCTAGGACCGTCTCCTAAAGGCACCACCATTACAGAGCTTGCTCAGGAATGGCAGCTGGCAGGTGTGAGTGCATCTGCACGCACAGTGAGGCGAAGACTTTTGGAGGATAGCCTGGTGTCAAGAAGGGCAGCCAAGAAGTCACTTCTCTCCAGGAAAAACATCAGGGACAGACTGATATTCTGCAAAAGGTACAGGGATTGGACTGCTGAGGACTGGGGTAAAGTCATTTTCTCTGATGAATCCCCTTTCCGATTGTTTGGTTCACCCGGAAAAAAGCTTGTCCGGAGAAGACAAGGTGAGCGCTACCATCAGTCCTGTGTCATGCCAACAGTAAAGCATCCTGAGACCATTCATGTGTAGGGTTGCTTCTCAGCCAAGGGAGTGGGCTCACTCACAATTTTGCCTAAGAATACAGCCATGAATAAAGAATGGTACCAACACATCCTCCGAGAGCAACTTCTCCCAACCATCCAGGAACAGTTTGGTGACGGACAATGCCTTTTCCAGCATGATGGAGCACCTTGCCATAAAGCAAAAGTGATAACTAAGTGGCTCGGGGAACAAAACATTGATATTTTGGGTTCATGGCCAGGAAACTCCACGGACCTTAATCCCATTGAGAACTTGTGGTCAATCCTCAAGAGGCGGGTGGACAAACAAAAACCCACAAATTCTGACAAACTCCAAGCATTGATTATGCAAGAATGGGCTGCCATCAGTCAGGATGTGGGCCAGAAGTTAATTGACAGCAGACAGGTCTTGAAAAAGAAGAGTCAACACTGCAAATATTGACTCTTTGCATCAACTTCATGTAATTGTCAATAAAAGCCTTTGACACTTATGAAATGCTTGTAATTATACTTCAGTATTCCATAGTAACATCTGACAAAAATATCTAAAGACACTGAAGCAGCAAACTTTGTGAAAATTAATATTTGTGTCATTTTCAAAACGTTTGGCCACGACTGTACAAGTAGCTTCATTTAGGATAAACTAGAAGGAAAGTCGTAACTTTGGAAGACTACCATTCCAGACAGCAGCTAGAACGCCAAGTCAGGTAAAAGGGTGTTTGAGATATTACTATAGGTTTAGGCTCAGTTTTGGTGGTATTTGTTTGCGATTTGAATTCTTATATGAATATACTATATATAATCAGTAGCCTCAAAAGTCTTTGAAGGAGTTTGATGGTCTTTATGCACTTGTAAACCGGCAATGCGCCATGATGAACAGTGCGAAATGTTTCATTAAAAGTAACCAAAACCCTAAAGTATGCCCCCTTGTAGTTAAATAGGTGTCTGTTGACATGACCTGGATTTCGACTCGCATTAGACTACCTGTATTTTTTCGTTCTAAATGACATTGTCGAGCTCCAATAGCCTCCTCAACGTGGTGCAGTTATGCAAACACTGCCGGTTTCCCGAACGGGCATTCAGGGCATGTGCCCCTGGCCCCCCCGACCTTCATGCCCATGATCCCTGGTATGCTTAACATCCATATCTCCAGTCATAGGAAGTTGGGTACAATCAATACGATATTGTCATCTTTTTATGTTTGTAGAGCAAATCAGCAGTGACTCAAACTGTGTGTATGCTGTTGCTGTGTCCCCATCTGTATGCATTGATCATTTCCACCATGGCATTAATGGGTAGGACTACATTACAGTGCCCTCTTATCAAATCAAATCACATTCTATTTGTCACATGCACCGAATACAGCTGGTGTAGACTTCACTGTGAAGTTCTTGCTTACGAGCCCCTCCCAACGATGCAGTTTAAAAATAATAAGACAAGAAAATGAATTGTAACACGAGGAATGAAATATAATACTCAAGACTGGAGCTATATACAGGGAGTACCAGTACCAGACCAATGTGGAGCTAAATACAGGGAGTACCAGTACCAGATCAATGTGGAGCTATATACAGGGAGTACCAGTACCAGATCAATGTGGAGCTATATACAGGGAGTACCAGTACCAGATCAATGTGGAGCTATATACAGGGAGTACCAGTACCAGATCAATGTGGAGCTATATACAGGGAGTACCAGTATCAGATCAATGTGGAGCTATATACAATGAGTACCAGATCAATGTGGAGCTATATACAGGAAGTACCAGTACCAGATCAATGTGGAGCTAAATACAGGGAGTACCAGTACCAGATCAATGTGGAGCTATATACAGGGAGTACCAGTACCTGACCAATGTGGAGCTATATACAGGGAGTAACAGTACCAGACCAATGTGGAGCTATATACAGGGAGTACCAGTACCAAATCAATGTGGAGCTATATACAGGGAGTACCAGTACCAGACCAATGAGAAGCTATATACAGGGAGTACCAGTATCAGATCAATGTGGAGCTATATACAATGAGTACCAGATCAATGTGGAGCTATATACAGGAAGTACCAGTACCAGATAAACGTGGAGCTATATACAGGGAGTACCAGTACCAGATCAATGTGGAGCTATATACAGGGAGTACCAGTACCAGATCAATGTGGAGCTATATACAGGGAGTACCAGTACCAGATCAATGAGGAGCTATATACAGGGAGTACCAGTATCAGATCAATGTGGAGCTATATACAATGAGTACCAGTACCAGATCAATGTGGAGCTATATACAGGGAGTACCAGTACCAGATCAATGTGGAGCTATATACAGGGAGTACCAGTATCAGATCAATGTGGAGATATATACAGGGAGTACCAGTACCAGGCCAATGTGCAGAGGTACAAGGTAGATACATGAAGGCAGGGTAAAGTGACTAAGCATCAGGATAGATAATAATAAGAGTAAAATATAGAACAGAGAAGCAGCAGAAATCATGAGTGTAAAACTGTGTGAGTGTGCGTGTGTGTGTAATGTTTATGTATGTGTGTTTGTGTTGGGGCGGTATACGTACGGTGTGTGTGTGTGTGTGCGTATGAAATGTATGTGAATGTGTGTGGGAGTGTCAATGTAGTGTGTGTGAGTGAATGTGTACATGGTACAGTGCCATCAGAAAGTATTCATACCACTTGACTTATTCCACATTTTGTTGTGTTACAGTCTGAAATTCTCCCCCATCTACACACAATACCCCATAATGACAAAGTGAAAGCATGTTTTTAGAAATGTATTGAAAATCGCTTGTTGATCATCGCTAGACAACCATTTTAAAGTCTTGCAATAGATATTCAAGCCGATTAAAGTCATAACTGTAACTAGGCCACTCAGGAACATTTAATGTCATCTTGGTAAGCAACTCCAGTGTACACTACATGACCAAAAGTATGTGGATACCGGCTCGTCGAAAATCTCATTCCAAAATCATGGGCATTAATATGGAGTTGGTCCCCCCTTTGCTGCAATAACAGCCTCCACTCTTCTGGGAAGGCTTTCTACTAGATGTTGGAACGTTGCTGCGGGAACTTCCATTTAGCCACAAGAGCATTATTGAGGTTGGGCACTGATGTTGGGCGATTAGGCCTGGCATTCGGCGTTCCAATTCATCCCAAAGGGGTGTTCGATAGGGTTGAGGTCAGGGCTCTGTGCAAACCAGTCAAGTTCTTCAACACCGATCTCGACAAAGCATTTCTGTATGGACCTCGCTTTGTGCACGGGGGCATTGTCATGCTGAACAGGAAAGGGCCTTCCCAAAACTGTTGCCACAAAGTTGGGAGCACAGAATCATCTAGAATGTCATTCTATGCTGTAGCGTTAAGAGTTCCCTTCACTGGAACTAAGGGGCCTAGCCCGAACCATGAAAAACAGCCCCAGACCATTATTCCTCCTCCACCACCAAACTTTACAGTTAGCACTATGCATTGGGGCAGGTAGCGTTCTCCTGGCATCCGCCAAACACAGATTCGTCCGTCGGACTGCCAGATGGTGAAGCGTGATTCCTCACTCCAGAGAACACTTTTCCACTGCTTCAGAGTCCAATGGCGGCGAGCTTTACACCACTCCAGCCGATGCTTGGCATTGCCCATGGGGATCTTAGGCTTGTGTGCGGCTGCTCAGCCATGGAAACCCATTTCATGAATCTCCTGACAAACAGATCTTGTGCTGATGTTGCTTCCAGAGGCAGTTTGGAACTCGGTCGTGAGTGTCAGTCATGAGTACAGGAGGGGACTAAGCACACACCCCAGAGGGGCCCCCGGGTTGAAAGTCAATGGCGGAGGTGTTGTATCCGGGGTCCCTAATTTGGTGATGAGCTTGGAGGGGACTATGGTGTTGAGCTGTAGTCTATGAATAGCATTCTCACACAGTTATTTCCCTTGTTGTTTAGGTGGGAGAGGGCAGTATGAAGTGTAATTTAGATTGCATCGTCTGTGGATCTGTTGAGCCATATGCAAATTGGTGTGGGTGTAGGGTATCTGGGATGATGGTGTTGATGTGTGTCATGACCAGCCTTTCAAACCGCTTCATAATTACAGATGTGAGTGCTACAGGACGGTAGTCATTAAGCAGGTTACCTTGGAGCTCTTGGGAACAGGGACAATGGTGGCAGCTTGAACCATGTTGAAATTACAGACTGGGATAAGGAGAGATTGAGCACATCACTGGTACTTCCTGTTTGAGCTTTTGTTGTAAACAGGATGCAGGAGAATGGAGTCGTGGTCAGATTTGCCCAAGGGAGACGAGGGAGGGCCTTGTATACATTTCTGTGGGTAGAATAAAAGTGGTCTAGTTCTAGCGCCCCTATTGGCCCAGGAGACATGTTGGTAGAAGTGAGGTAGGACGGTTGTAAGTCTCCCCGCATTAAAGTCTCTGCCAACCAGAAACGCTACCTTTGGGTGTAATTACAGTGTAACAAGTATTGTAATTACTAATTGTTGAAAAGAGTTACAATGTTTGCAAAAGTAATCATAACCTCCCTTGTCCTTAACCCGTAACCCAAGCCGTAACCGTAACCCTAAGTAACTTTAAGTAGCCTACAGTAACATTGTAGCAATGAGTAATGACAGTACTTGCTACATTGTAATTACAAGAATAATGACAAAGTAATAAGGTCACTGTAATGTAAAGTTAAACCAATGCATGTCCATTGTGTCTTCATCAAACGATTTCCCCTTCTATTCAAATATTTGTTGCCTAGTGACCTACAATGGCATCTGTTCCGGATCTGCTGGTGGGAATTCTGGATGAGCTGGTCTTAAAAGAGCTGAAGAGATTTAGGTGACACCTGACGCAGGAGGCGTTGGAAGGCTTTCGCTCCATCCCAAAGGGCCAGGTAGAGAATGATGACACTCATGACACCACCGTGGATAAGATGATAGCAGCTTACATGGACCAGGCACTGTGAAGATCACACTGGAGATACTTAAAAGGATGAGCCAAAACAATCTCGCTCAGAGGCTAAATAATACATTTGAAGATGTGTAGAGTGTGTGTTCCCTGTCTAAAACCATGTTACAATCTCTACTTTTGATCTGATTCTCTTACCGCACTTATTTACTGAGTTGTTTTTAAGGCTGGCAGAACAATGTAAACCATTATAAAGGGGAATGTGTATGGGGGCATAGTTTCAGACTTAAATATTATTATTAATACATTTTTCTCTAATAATTGTCCTATTATTTACAAATATTGCTATATCACTAATTCACTCACACATCCCAATCACACCGGCATGTGTAGGACAGCAACATGATCTCCACTTCATCTATCAGTTGGTAATATATGTGTCCTCTTCTCTCTTCTTGGAGGCCCTTTGGCTGTACCATCCCAGCTCCCCAGGCCCCCCTCTTCAATGGAGGTGAATGATGAAAAGGATGATTTCCTTACCATGGTTGTCACGCCCTGACCTTAGAGATTCTTTTAATTCTCTATTTGGTTAGGTCAGGGTGTGACTAGGGTGGGCAATCTATGTTTTCTATTTCTTTGTTGGTATGGTTCCCAATCAGAGGCAGCTGTCTATCAATGTCTCTGATTGGGGATCATATTTAGGCAGCATTTTCCCACCTGTTGTTTGTGGGATCTTGTTTTTGTGTAGCTGCCTGTGAGCAGCCCAGAACGTCACGTTTTGTTTTCTTCTGTATTGTTTTTGGTGAGTTTCATATTTTTTAAACATGTGGAACTCTAAGTACGCTGCACCTTGGTCCATTCATACAGACGAGCGTGACAATGGTTATGAAGAAAAGGGATACTGGCCAGGAGCAGATTGGCCAGGATCAGATTGACCAGGTCCTGAAAAAGTAGGCCAGATGTTGGCAGACCTTTAGGGATAGACTACCTCCTAATACAGGGGTTGTCAACCTTTTTCAGTTACTGTACCACCAACTGAATTTTGCTCTGCCCGGAGTACCCCTGAAGTACCCCCTCATGTGCATGTTACCAGTAGGCCTATGGTCATGAGTCTTCTCAAGTACCCCTGTGGGTTCTAGTTCGCCTGGTTGGAAACCGCTGTCCTAATACACTGCCATATCCATAATTGGCTAATTCATTCCATTATAATATAAGACCAAATGAATAAATCATACAAATTAGGATAGTTTTCTACATAAATGCATTATAATTTTGATATAACATGAATTAGAAAATACATACCAGTGACATTGACTTTTGTCATAGCATGAATCAATTAAAAGTTTATTTTTGACCTTTGTATGTTCTTGTGTCTTGGGCTGAGGTGGACCTTGTACTGGAGATAATATCTACTACAGTCAGATAATAGCTAAACAGCATATTATGATTCCACAGAGGCAGGTGACCACAGAGGTGATCGAGAATGTGGATTTGATATGGCCCTTTCTCATCATGTGATCCTAGACCTAATAGCAGACTCTTTCGGTTGGCTCTTGCTGTTTCATTGCCTACACATTGAATTGTTTGCCGAAAACAATGTATGCTGTAAAATATATACAGTTGAAGTCGGAAGTTTACATACACTTAGGTTGGAGTCATTAAAACTTGTTCATCTCTACAAACAATAGTACTCAAGTATAAACATCATGGGACCACGCAGCCGTCATACCGCTCAGAAAGGAGACGCGTTCTGTCTCCTAGAGATGAACGTACTTTGGTGTGAAAAGTGCAAATCAATCCCAGAACAACAGCAAAGGACCTTGTTAAGATGCTGGAGGAAACAGGTACAAAAGTATTTATATCCACACGAGTCCCATATCGACATAACCTTAAAGGCCGCTCAGCAAGGAAGAAGCCACTGCTCCAAAACCGGCATAAAAAAGCCAGACTACGGTTGCAGCTGCACATGGGAACAAAGATCATACTTTTTGGAGAAATGTCCTCTGGTCTGATGAAACAAAAATAGAACTGTTTGGCCATAATGAACATCATCATGTTTGGAGGAAAAAAGGGGAGGCTTGCAAGCCGAAGAACACCATCCCAACCATGAAGCACGGGGGTGGCAGCATCATGTTGTGGGGTGCTTTGCTGCAGGAGTGACTGGTGCACTTCACAAAATAGATGGCATCATGAGGATGGAAAATTATGTGGATATATTCAAGCAACATCTCAAGACTTCAGTCAGGAAGTTAAAGCTTGGTCGCAAATGGGTCTTCCAAATGGACAATGGACAACCCCAAGCATACTTCCAACGTTGTGGCAAAATGGCTTAAGGACAACAAAGTCAAGGTATTGGTGTGGCCATCACAAAGCCCTGACATCAATCCTATAGAAAATGTATGGGTAGAACTGAAAAAGTGTTTGCGAGCAAGGAGTCCTACAAACCTGATTCAGTTACACCAGCTCTGTTAGGAGGAATGGGCCAAAATTCACTTATTGTGGGAAGCTTGTGGAAGGCTACCCGAAATGTTTGACCCAAGTTAAACAATTTAAAGGCAATGCTACCAAATACTAATTGAGTGTATGTAAACGTCTGACCCACTGGGAATGTGATGAAAGAAGTAAAATCTTAAATCTATCATTCTCTCTACTATTATCCTGACATTTCACATTCTTAAAATAAAGTGGTGATCCTAACTGACCTAAGACAGGGAGTTTTTACTAGGATTAAATGTCAGGAATTGTGAAAAACTGAGTTTAAATACATTTGGCTAAGGTGTATGTAAACTTCCGACTTCAACTGTAGTTAAGGCTGCATTTTTTTCTATATAGTTTTTCTATATAAAAAACATTTGCATAGGCAACAAATTAGGTTAGTTCATTATGGTGATTATAAAGGGCATGCAATTTAGGATTAAAATTGAATGCACATTTCGTTTCTGCATTCTTATCAACAACTATACAGGAACATATGCTAGCAGGCCCGTGTACAGACCATTCAGGGGGCAGGTGCTCAAAATAAAAAACATTCTAAGGGAAGCTGCGAAGAGAAATCACCTAAAAGCTACAGGTAAACAAACACAATATTTAGATCTAAAGGTGACACTCTAGAGGAATGAGGAAAATGAATATGTGTGGCTCAGAGACTACCAGAGGAAGTTGAGAAAGAAATTCAAGGGTCCTTTAAAAATTCTAAAGAAACTGTCAGATGTGCTGTATGAAGTAGTACAGTGTAATGGGCCTTATCATGCCATTGTAGACTACAACAGGCTCAAACCTTACTCTGGGGTTGTTTCAGAGCAAGAGGACACTGGTACGGAACAAGATAATGAGTTGAGCACTGACTCGTTTGTGACTAGTCAGACATACAACTCCTCAAGGAAACAGGGTGCTCCGAGGATAAAGCAACCAGTGTAGCCTAGATTACCCTTCAGCAGAAGGGTGGACGGCAATGTGACACTGGGCTCCAACGGATGAAAGGGAATCCGACACTGTCAGGACTAAAATCTCAGTCGAAGACACAGAGACTCATAACCAGTGTCTGATGTGAGATGGGTCAAGCACCTGAGTCAATTCTAGCAGAAGGTCTCATGGGTCATAGGGGTAGACCCCAAATAACTTAGGATGCCAATTTGCCAATAGGATTTTGTGTTAAACACTCTCAATGCATTGTACATGTATATGTTACTGTACAATGTCTCAGAGGTTGTGTTTATCCAGGCTATGTAACACAGAGTGTGTTTCAGTCTAAGAAGGGGGTCATGTAACGTGTGTGTATATTTCAGTGTCTCTCAGTCTATCACGCAAATTAGTTACTGTATGTGATGATGCTGGGGCATGCTGGGTCTTTCAGTTTCGAGAGGCGCTTTTGTACGTTGGCTTGGTGCTGGTGTGCACTACCCTTACAAAAAAACATGAACAAATTAATTGTGAAAAAAACACGTTGTTTTCGGACACATCAACTCAAATGTAATTTGTCACATGCTTCGTCAACAACAGGTGCTTACTTATCGGCCCTTCCCAACAATGCAAAGGGAAAAAATTAAAAAAATAGAACAATAATAACACAAGGAATAAATACACAATGAGTAACAATAACTTGGCTATATATATGGGGTACCAGTACTGAGTCGATATGTAGGGGTACGAGGTAATTGAGGTAGATATGTACATATAGGTACTGTAGGGTTACAGTGACTAGGCAACAAGATAGATATTAAACAGTAGCAGCAGCGAATGTGATGAGTCAAAAGAGTTCAATGCAGATAGTCCGGGTAGCTATTGGTTAACTATTTAGCATTCTTATGGCTTGGCGGTAGAAGCTGTTCAGGGTCCTATCTGTACCGCTTGCCCTGCGGCAGCAGAGAGAACCGTCTATGACTTCCTCAGACACCGCCTGGTATGGTAGGGAGCACAGCCCAAGTGATGTATTTGGTCGTATACGCACTACCCTATGTAGCGCTTTGCAGTCGAATCCCAAGCAGTTGCCATACCAAGTGGTGATGCAGCCAGTCAAGATGCTCTCAATGGTGCAGCTGTAGAACCTTTTGAGGATTTGAGGGCCCATTCCGAATCTTTTCAGCCTCCTGAGGGCGAAGAGACGTTGTTGTGCCTGCTTCACGACTGTGTTGGTGTGTGGACCACGATAATTCCTTAGTGATGAGGAACATGAAGCTCTTGACCCGCACCACGACAGCCCCGTCGACCTCCGTTTCCTGTAGTCCACGATCAGCTCCATTGTCTTGCTGACATTGAGGTAGAGTTTTTTTTCCTGGCACCACACCACCTCACTGATCTCCCTATAGGCTGCCTCATCGTCGTCGGTGATCAGGCCAACCATTGTTGTGATGTCAGCAAACTTAATGATGGTGCTGTAGTCGTGTGTGGCCACAGTCATGGGTGAACAGGAAGTACAGGAGGGGACTTAGTGTTGAGGGTCAGTGTGGTGGATGTGTTGTTGATAACCTTCACCACCTGGGGGAGGCCCGTCAGGAAGTCCCGGATCCAGTTGTAGAGGGAGGTGTTCAGTCCCAGGGTCCTAAGCTTGGTGATGTACCATAACCCATTCAAAGGAATGGGGTATGGTATCATTCAACCTGTGAATGGAGACATACACAAACCATGTTTCAATTGTCTCAAGGCTTAAAATCCTTATTTAACCTGTCTCCCCTTCATCTACACTGATTAAAGTGGATTTAACTGTCCATATACTGTCCACATACTGTCCATATACTGTCCATATACAGTCCATATACTGTCCACACCATCATACACTGAGTTTATAAAACATTAAGAACACCTGCTTTTTCCATGACATAGACTAACTATGTGAATCCAGATGAAAGCTAGGATCCCTTATTGACGTCACAGTATATAGACAATATGTGGACAGTATGTGGACAGTATATGGACAGTATATGGACAATATGTGGACAGTATGTGGACAGTATATGGACAGTATATGGAAAATATGTGGACAGTATGTGGACAGTATATGGACAGTATGTGGACAGTATGTGGACAGTATATGGGCAGTATGTGGACAGTATATGGACAGTATATGGCCAGTATGTGGACAGTATGTGGACAGTATATGGACAGTATGTGGACAGTATGTGGACAGTATATGGACAGTATGTGGACAGTATGTGGGCAGTATGTGGACTGTATATGGACAGTATGTGGACAGTATGTGGACAGTATATGGACAGTATGTGGACAGTATGTGCACAGCATGTGGACAGTATATGGACAGTATATGGACAATATGTGGACAGTATGTGGACAGCATGTGGACAGTATATGGACAGTATATGGACAATATGTGGACAGTATATGGACAGTATGTGGGCAGTATATGGACAGTATGTGGACAGTATGTGGACAGCATGTGGACAGCATGTGGACAGTATGTGGACAGTATGTGGACAGCATGTGGACAGTATATGGACAGTATGTGGACAGTATATGGACAGTATGTGGACAGTATGTGGACAGCATGTGGACAGTATGTGGACAGTATATTTACATTTGATATTTCATTTGACATTAGATATATTTACATTTGATTAGGGCAGTATATGGGCAGTATATGGACAGTATGTGGATAGTATGTGGACAGTATATGGACAGTATGTGGACAGTATGTGGACAGTATGTGGACAGTATGTGGACAGTATATGGACAGTATGTGGACAGCATGTGGACAGTATATGGACAGTATATGGACAATATGTGGACAGTATGTGGACAGTATGTGGACAGTATGTGGACAGTATGTGGACAGTATATGGACAGTATGTGGACAGTATGTGGGCAGTATATGGACAGTATGTGGACAGTATGTGGACAGTATGTGGACAGTATGTGGACAGCATGTGGACAGTATGTGGACAGTATGTGGACAGAATGTGGACAGTATATGGACAGTATGTGGACAGTATGTGGACAGTATGTGGACAGCATGTGGACAGTATGTGCACAGTATGTGGACAGCATGTGGACAGTATATGGACAGTATGTGGACAGTATGTGGACAGCATGTGGACAGTGTGTGGACAGTATATGGACAGTATGTGGACAGTATGTGGACAGCATGTGGACAGTATGTGGACAGCATGTGGACAGCATGTGGACAGCATGTGGACAGTATATGGACAGTATGTGGACAGTATGTGGACAGTATGTGGACAGTATATGGACAGTATGTGGACAGTATGTGGACAGTATATGGACAGTATGTGGACAGCATATGGATAGAAAAGGTGTGAGCCTTGATTATAATACAATATATACATAAGAACTGAGTAAAACAGTATGTAAGCATTATTCAAGTTAAAAATGTAAACATTATTTAAATATTATTAAAAGTGTTTAAATCAGTAATCCTTAATTAAGGCCTAGATTCAATCAGATCAAGCATTAACCGGTGACAGCAGACACCCGCATAGCGGAAGTTTTGACTGTGTAGGAGGTGGAACTGCGTTGGAGCCATCAAATCAGTGAGCAACTGTTCTTGAGATCATTGTCAGGAAGCCACACCCACCACAACTTGCATTAGAAGTTCAGAATGAGAAGGTACAGGATATATAGAAATAATCACGCTCAAATTGAAAAATCAATCAACAAAATAATTAGGATTTATATTATGCTAATCAAAGTGTAGATTACATCTCACATTCCAGTGTTCAAACTTGTAAACAAGGCTGCATGGGATTTCTGTTCATGTGACTCCGTGAATGGAAATGTCTGCTTTATGTATAATGCCAGGAGCCACTTCTGGATTGGACAGCTCTAATGCAGTCCCACATCCGACACCGCAAAATAACTGATATGTGAATGGTAAAGCGATCTAAAGCGATCTGATTGAACAAAGGCCTAAAACATTAACAAAGTGTTTTCCTCGCTACAGTTTCAGTAAAAAGCTGAAGGATGGGGCTTGAGAAATGAAACTACTATCAAATCCATACACTATGCTATGGATGCAAAGACTGACCATCCATTATATACAAATTATAGTTTTGTCTATGTTTTTCGGCTATACATTGGTTGTTTACATTTACTTTGTTTACAAACATTGGAGTAGTACAAGCTTATATTTTGGGTTCTGATGGGGTATGACAGTTGAATTAAGCTTATGAGGCATTTATACGTTATATTCTTCAAGAATTAATGGGTACATATTATTAATTTATAAGTCCAAAAATGAATGTAGCTGTCACGTTCCTGACCTGTTTCTGTTATTTTTGTATGTGTTTAGTTGGTCAGGGCGTGAGTTGGGGTGGGCATTCTATGTTTTGTGTTTCTATGTTTAGGTCATTTGTAATTAGCCTTATATGGTTCTCAATCAGAGACAGGTGTTTGACTTTTCCTCTGATTGAGAACCATATAAAGGTAGGCTGTTCACACTGTTTGTTTGTGGGTGGTTGTCTCCTGTGTCCGTATATGTTACCACACGGGACTGTTTCGTTTGTTTGTAGTCTGTACCTGTTCGTGCGTTCTTCATTATATGTAAGTTCATCATGTTTTAGGTCAGTCTACGTTCGCTTGTTATTTTGTAGTTTGTTGAAGTGTTTTCGGTTTTCGTCTTTACTTTAACTTCATTATGTCAAAATATCATGCTGCGCTTTGGTCCAATCCCTACTCCTCCTCTTCATCCGAAGAGGAGGAGGACGACCGTTACAGTAGCAGCTAAGGCGTGGGTTCCCAAACCTTTTTGGCCCACGACCCCATTTTGATATCTGAAAATGATCGTGAAACCATGTGAAAAAAAATTATGTAATAAACAGCCAATGGTTGCTTTTTTATTGGGGCTATGGCAGTCAACTGCAAAACATTCAAACAGTATTTTTGATTGTATTTTCAACTCACTATCATATACTTTTAATGTGGGGCTATGACAGTCAATTGCAAATTGGTCTGACATAATTTGTCGTTTCTCACCAACACTAATGAGATGGGTGTGCTTGATGCATGTCACGTCAGAGCTTCTCAAAGTCAGCGGGTGTGGTCGACAGTGCGCCCCTCATTTCTCCTGACACATCCAACCTGGATTGAAATTTGTTTTTAATGCAGACGAGAAAACTGAATCAGCGTACGATAAGTTTTAATGCTTGGAGGGAGGCAGCCCAGTATTCCCTTTGAGTCAGAAACCAAAACTCCTGCAGAGTGACTCATGAATGCTTGGGTTGTGTGACAGCTCAATCAGCTGTTCGATTTCAGTTACCAGCATGTCAACCGAGACAGCCAGGATCACAACAGATTTAGCTGATTCAGTCACTCATCTGTAGTGTCCCCTGCATCTGGGTTTTTATATTTCCCCTGCATGCTTGCATTCAGTTTGTTCGGTCTCCCAAAAACTGTATGTCTGTTACTTAAGTAAGGAGACACATTTTCTTTTCATTACACAGAAAGTCAACAAAGTCTGTTTTTTACATCCATTGTGAATGACAACAGTTCCTCTCTCAATTTGAAAAATCTTTCCAACACTCCCCCTCGATAACCACCAAGCCTTGGTATGAAATAGAACATTGTCATGCTCTGATCCCATATCGCTACATAGTTTTGCAAACAGGCGTGCGCGATGTAGTTTACAATCAAAGTTACCTGCTGCATATCTCAGAATTCTGGCTCAGCTCTTTTGCCACCAGATGCTCTCGGTGTATCCATTATAGCTCAGTGGATGTAACATGCAATGCCTCCATATGGCAGAGGGAGACACATTCATAACTAGAGTGTAGAGGCCTGCCCGCAGTCCTGTGATAGATGGAGCCCCATCTGTGCAAAAGTCCACCATTCGATCCTGGAATCTGTTTTTTGCCAATATAGCTGAACATCCCCTTTTCCGTTTCATGCTTGGGAATCGTGAGAGAGAACAATATGTCCTTGTGAATAACATCCCCCAACATGTAGCGAACAAAAGTCAATGCATCTCGGCCCTCACAGCTAACATCCATTTGGAGAGCATAAAGTGGGGAGTTTTTAAGTGGTTCAGTCAGAGTTTCCTCTTGATTGCTAACTATAGCATCAATTCTTAGTTTCACAGTTATCGGACATAGGTATTAATGTGAGTTTCTGTGCCTCTGCCTCCCCACACATTGTTTTCAACATATCAATTGTTGCCGGTAATATCAATGTCTCTACAAAAGTGTATGTTTTCATAGCATGTGAAAAGGTAGTGTTAACATGCAAACTCTAAATGTAATAAATGTGAAAAGATGGTTTCACGTGGGAAATTCAAGTTCAACATGTGAAAACAGCTATTTCACATTTGAAAATTTGATATTTACATGTGAAACTGCAAATTTGACACATTTTTTTGCAAGGGTATGTTCATCCAAATAAATGACAACTTGATTATTTAATGGGAAACAAGGCAACGGTAAAAATGTCGTCGCCCACAAATGATACAGCGCATCCCCTTGGGCCAACTGAGATATAGCGTGTGACTAACACATTTCAGTTAATTACTATAGCTCCCACCTTGGGTCAATCAGTGTAATTTTGTAAATGCCGGATCTCTATGGCAAAACGCATCATTCACCCATGTTTTGTTAAAATCGGGCCAGTGCTGTCTGAGATATCGCGTGTGACTAAAAGGCTGACTACACCGCTCGCGTCGCGTGCGCGAGCATTGCAAAATAAATGTAGAAATCTATATTATTCAATTATTGCACCCACACTGCTCGCGAGTGCCAATGAGCGTCTGTGTTGCCAACGGCTAAAATAGAAGTCAGTTCTATTTGTGACACAGATCGCGTTGCAAGTCCTGCCTCTCCCATCTCCTCATTGGTTTATAGAAGCAGTTACCCACATGCCATTTCCTCATTGGTTATACCCACGTGGGTGACTGACAGACGAACGAGGTCGGTGGCGGTAATGCACCTAATTTATGAAAGTTGACAATCGCAATATAAAGTCCAAAGAAGAAAAAGGCTGGAAGGAGGAGAGATGACTAGAAACGATTCGGTTGACCATTTTATGTGTGGATTAATTGTCAGAGTAGAGGACCTTGTGCATTTCAGGTAAAATAACAACTCAATGTTTATATCCCAGGACAAATTAGCTAGCATCAGTAAGCCATCTAAATGGGACAAATTAGTTAGCAAGTGCAAGCTAGCTAGCTAAATTGCCTTAAATGTTTAATGCTTTTTGACCTGTCCTCAAATCAATGTAATTGGTTCAGAGTTTGTTTTGATATTTTAACCTGCGTGTCATGATCGCGTTTGGTGTGGGGGGACAAAATAAATGTATGCACGATGGCGCACACACGCAGCCGGTTTGGGTTCCTTGTAACGTACAAACAGATGGACAGAGACAGATCCCGATTTCATCTTGGGGGACAATAATCTTTATGCTGGACTGTTTATGCTAGTTAAAGACATGCTCCGTAACTTTAGTGACTACTAATTATTGTTGTAACCTCCCGCTTTGGGCTGGATGTGTCAATGAGTAGTTTATACATTTTCCTCCACATGAGCCAGCCCCCTAGCAATTTGAGTTCTAGCCAATGAGTTTCAGCCCCTCGCCATTTGATTGACAGCTAGCAAGATTCACACATAGCAGAGCGAGAGGAGGAACACTCTATTCTCACCACTTCGATACTGCTAAGACCGGAAGTGTCTTTTTCGTAGCAGGTTAAAATAATTTAAGCAGCAGGTTTGGATAATTAACATAGCAGATCAGGAGACTGAGGTTAAGATTAGGAAAAGGGTTACGGTTAGCGAAAAATGCTGTCTTAACCTGCTACGAAAATCACTTCTGGCCGTAGCTGTATCAAAGTGCTGTGAAAAGAGTATGTCCCGAGCGAGAGTGTTGATGATTCGTTACTAGAGAAATGAGACCAAGTCAATAGGCTGGACAGGGTGGAACAGTATTTAGTAAGACAGTTTTATTCAGTGTGAGGATATCTGGCAATCGTGCCGCACAGCTCCTTCTGTCTGATTCGTATAGAATCGTCGGAAGAGAGACTAGTTTAAGCAGTTGTACAGTTTTATATAGACAACAAGCAAAGTAGGTTGATCTGGAAGTCTGGCCTTCCGATTGGTCGATCTGGGTCTTGGGTAGTCCTGAACAGGCCTGGTGTCAACGTTCCATTGGTTCCTGAGGTAGTTCTTTGTCTTGAGCTCCAACCTTGTGTTGTGTGTGTCTGTGGTTATCATGGGGGAGGGGAATTGTGTGTGTCTGTAGTTGGTGTCTTAATAAATCCAGCATATGTCCAAGAGAAATGAGGAGTATGTGTATTTTGTATAAAATATGGCTTATGTTGAAATGTTGTTATTACTAGTTTCCAGTCTCTATTACAATTTCTTACAAGAGCAATGATGTGGTGCACATATTTGCACATATGTGACTGGTGTAGTACTCACTTTTCTGGGACTACTTTTGGCCCGTGAGATCTACTTTTAAGCCTACTGGATAAAAAGCATACAAAAGTACAGAAGAATCTCTTTCACAAACTACCTGTACGTGTGAGTTTCGGTGGCTGTACAGTCTCGTTACAATACCAAATGCTTCTGTACCGGATTTCTGTAACAACACACTCAGTCACTCATCATCACAATTGGTTAGCAAGCTAGTTACAGTGCCTCCTAAACATACGATTGACATCGGAAAATACATTATAAATACATTTCATTGATTGATTGATTATGCTGGGGACAATAAAATGCCTCTTTACAATGTGCAGTTTTGTCACACAACACAATGCTTCAGATGTCTCAAGTTCTGAGGGAGCATGCAATTGGCATGCTGGCTGCAGGAATGTCCACCAGAGCTGTTGCCAGATAATTGAATGTTCATTTTTCTACCACGAGCTGCCTCCAACGACGTTTTAGAGAATTTAGCAGATCATCCACCCGTTTTAGAGAATTTAGCAGGACATCCAACCGGCCTCAAAACCACAGGCCACGTGTAACCAGCCAGCTCAGGACCTCCACATCCTGCTTCTTCACTCGCGGTATCGTCAGAAGGAGGGGGGGGGGGGGGTATGGTGTCTGTAATAAAGCACTTTTTGTGGGAGAAAAACACATTCTGATTAGCTGGGCCTGGCTCACCAGTGGGTGGACCCCTGAATTTAGGACCTAATTTATTTATTTCAATTGACTGATTTCCTTATATGAACTGTAACTCAGTAAAATATTTGAAAATGTTGCATGTCCGCATATTTTTTTTTGTTCAGTATATATAGGTAGCTACACACACTCGGCTGATGACGCAGTCTAATCGGGTGCACAGAGGAAAAAGGCGCAACAGGTGCATTTATTTTGGCATTGTCTACATGTAAAACAATTATGGAAAGATATTCACAGTTTTATAATTGTTCATATTCTTGATGACTTGGGAGAATGTGTAGCTCTGTTTCCTTAACCATAATAACGATAAAGAAAAACTATTTTACCTCATAAATCTAATTGTGCTGATGGAAAAATGTCATATTCATAAATGTAAATTCACTAATAAAAAAACACTTCCGTATAAGGAATTCTAGCAGTACATTAAGAACATTCAACATTATTGTAAGTCGCTCTGGATAAGAGCGTCTGCTAAATGACTTAAATGTAAATGTAAATGTAAATTATTCTAATAAGAAAGGTGTTAAAGCAATGAATATGTGTGTTTCTTTTAAGGTATTTGTATAATCTGTAATTTGTTGTACCCCCTAGCATATGTTATCATTGTCTATTTGTGTACTTCTTGTATGTAAACAGACTATTATACATTATATTTTATTTCATTTGTTTATAAAAAGGGGCGCAACAGGATGCGCCGGAGGTCTGTAGCCTACAGCGCAAATTAGCAGAGGCAACTAACGGACGGGGCAGAGGCAACTAACGGACGGGGTGGCGAATTTGACGACGTCACAACGATTTACGGCACACAGTGGGTCCCGAACAACAATTAATTTTATATATTTAAAACATTTTTGGGGACCCAAAAGCCCACTTCGGAAGGTAAGCAGAGCTCTTATTTGCACGTGCCTGTTGTCTATACGTGATAAGCATCATAAAGCGAAAGTGAAAATAGTCTTTTGTATGATATAGACAAGTTTGTAACTTTTGATGGGAAGACTAAGTTACCATTTCAGACAGATAAAGGTTGTCTACACATTCTGAGAGAGGACGTAAACGAATGTTTGAGATATTTTTTAAAATGTTTGTTCGGTGTTGCTTAGAGTGCGATATGAATTCGTTATGGATAGTCTATAATCACGCAAAAGTCTTGAGTGAAGGAGTTGGATGGCTTTTTCCTGCGCGTAAGCCATGCGCAATGATTAGTAATCAGTTCGTAATTTGAAATAAAAAGCACCTACAATATGCCCCTCTATTCGAATAATTTTCTCTTCAACTGTCGTTGTAAGATACCTGCCTTACATGTAGCCTGGGTATCAGTCTGTTTGGGCTATCATTTCACTGCTTGCCATTCCTTGTAATGCCTCATCTTTGGCGTATGACACGGAGTACAAGGAGTGGAACCTAAGCATAAACAGACCTGGATTGCAGGCTACCTTACATGTATATTTGGGTGATTCTGCAACTACGGGCCCTTCTATGTCCTATGTCCTTATATAATAATAATAATACACAACTGTGAGGACTGACGCTGAAGATGAGAAGCAGGTACGGGGAGTCAACATTTAATTTGGAACGGACGTAGAACAGGACAGGAACGGCGTCAGCACCGGGTAACATAAGGACATACAACAGTTAACGCAGCAGCGGGGAACAGAGCTGGGGAACTGGCAAATATAGGGGAGGTAATAAAACAGGTGAATGAGTCCAGGTGAGTCCAATAATTTGCTGATGTGCGTGACGAGGTAAGCAGGTGTGCATAATGATGGTGGCAGGAGTGGGGGAGAGAGCGGGAGCAGGCGAGACACATAACAATAACAACAATAACACAATATTTTAGTTCTCAGTGTTTATTATGATTTTAGTGGCAAAGCAGAATAAAAAATTTAACTATGATGTAAACTCCAAGCAGAGCCCCAAGTCCAATGGGTATATCCTCTGGCGTGTTGATGTTAATGTGTTGATGTTCTCTGTATCCATAGCCAAAATGATTTTGCAGTGCATGGTGATCTAACAGGTTTCCTGTTTTATTCATCAGAGGTGTAGGGAGGGTGAAGTCTGTGAATCCAAAAAATATTAGTTATACAGATGATTAACAAAATATGCACACAACAGTATTCATAACTTGGTTTTTGTGGTGAATGAAAATAACAGTTTTGATACTGGTTTTCATACACATACCTTCTCCATAATGTAGAGGCCTATGAGATATTCATTGAAGAGGTAAGGAAGGAGGATGGTACATTCCTCATTAATATCCTTTTTTCAAGAGAATGTTATTTAGTTACCATGGAAACATATTGTGACACTGAAGCACATGGCTGCAGCAGACAGTTGTTCCAGATGTGATGTGCAGAAGCTGAAGTAAAATCTAGGTAAATATTGCTTGTGTAGAGAATATTTTTATTGTCAGTCATTTCCAAACAGGCTATAATTTTTTAATTTGTGGTAGAATAGAAAATAAATGCATATATTTTATGTTTTTAGTGTAAACTATATGCTAAACATAATTAATAAAACATAATTTCCATCACAGTCATTTTCATCACAAAATTAACTGTGTTGGAAATGACAGAACGTGGTGGAAATGACAAAAATCCATGATATTATTAGTTCTAACTTTTTTAAACTTTAGGCTTATTGTCACGATCGTCGTCGTAAGCATACTCCGACCAAAGCGCAGCGCGATATGGATTCCACATGTTTATTCAATGAAACGCACAAAAACAATAAAGAACAAACAAAACGTGACGTTCTGGAGTGCTCACAGGCAACCACACAAACAAGATCCCACAAAAAAACAGTGGGGAAATTGCTGCCTAAATATGATCCCCAATCAGAGACAACGCTAAACAGCTGCCTCTGATTGGGAACCATACCAGGTCAACATAGAAATAAAACAACCTAGATTACCCACCCTAGTCACACCCCGACCTAACCAAAATAGAGAATATACAGGCTCTCTATGATCAGGGCGTGACACTTATTTAATCATGTTTTAAATTTGTTTATAAAATGCTCCAAGGTGTGCACAAGTTGAAAACTTAAGTAGTATTTTTCTTTGTTTTTAGAAGATGTCACATAAGCAGCACAGAGGTCACAGACATAGAAACAACATTTAAAAATGATCCTATACGATACCAGGAACATCTGCAAAAAGACAGGGAGAGATACTAGAAGAAAAAGAAAAGGGAGAAGTGAAATCTATCTCTGAGCTTACAAAGCCAGAACAAAGAAACAAGAGAAGACAATGGAAATGCAACCAACAGAATAGAAGACAGACTTTAAAGAGAACCTTTGCAATGGAGACCTACCTATCAGGCAACACACCACCTCAGCCACCAGATGACTTGCAGCCAGAACATGAGGCTAACATACCTGCCTCTAACTTACCTGCCCCAGATGCAAGCGTTGATACCCCTTTCTCATCATCTGCAACGGGAATGAGAAGTTTGGAAGAGGTCGCTCAAAAACATACAGAGATCTTTGCATGACAAATGTCAAACTTGATAAAACTTTATGGAAAGCTGAGAAATACAAAAAAAGGTATGATCAACTGATGAAGAAAATAGAGAGACAAGATTCCCCAAAGACAAAACAGCAAATGAAAGGAACTCCGAAGAACGTGACAAGGATTTAATTCTTTCAAAATGCCATCATTGCAGAGTTAAAGCAAAAGTATCAAAAAATGCTCAGTGCCAAGGACAAACAAGCGGCTTCAAAAACGCTCAGAGGCAAAATCCTGAGAAAGTGTGGCCTGGTCAAAGCCGCAAACAGAGTATTTGGATTTTCAGGTAAAAGCAATGAGGGCAAATGAAAACAGGCCAACAAGTCTTCAATACTCCACAGGAAAAAGCAGTGTAACAGAATTAGCACTGCCACAGAAGAGAAAATCACTAGATTCTATGAACGTGATGTCAACAGTAGAGCAACAACAGGGAAAAATAACACACAAACAAAAAAACAGAAGAGCTTCTTGAATGGCACAATTCAGAATCTTTATCAGATTTTTAAGAGGGAATATTCAGAGATTAAAATGTCCTACTTTTAATTCTGTAAAAGATGTCCTTTTTGGGTTGTCAAGCCAACAGTCCAGGATAGGGACACGTCTCTGCAAAACCCACGCCAACCTCCAGTTCATGGCGGACAAACTACAGCATCACAAAGTGATCGGCTGCAGGTGCTATGAGAACCTTGTTGAGTCGTTGTGCTGTGAGGCCCTGAAGAAAGAGTGCATGTACAGAGGAGTTTCCTTCGCCAAACAAAATAGCTTAAATATCTGACTTTGATGCTGGTGAGCAGACATGATGGTTTGAGTGGAAAAAAACCTGAGGCGAGAGAGGAAAAATAAAGAGGGAAACATGGAGAAGTTCACTGTACATTTGACAGTAAAAGAAAAGGTGTGTGTCACACTGCAGATTCTATTGGAGGACTTCTCCAAAGGATTGAAAGAGAAGTTGGGGAAACGTGTACAACATTTGAAACCAATACTCCAAACTGAGAGAATTAAAAGAGAATCTGCAGAAAGAGGAGATCATAGTGCATATTGACTTTGCAGAGAACAATCTGTGTAAATACACCAGTAATATCCAGGCAGTTCACTTTGGTGATTCTCACAAACAGGTGACCCTCCACACCTATGTTGGATATACCACAAATTATACAGTTTCACTTTGCTCACTGAGCTCTTCTATGTGGCATGACCCCTCTGCTACCTGGGCCCATCTCTCAAAAACACTGGCCTACTTCCTTGAGCTTTGCCCATTGGCTACATTTGGAATCTTACTTTGTCTTATATTGATTACATGTTTAACAATGGTTGTTGTTCAAGATATTTGCAATAAAAACACATTTTCATGAGTTTTTTTTACCCAGATGCCATTTCCACCCCACCCTTTTTTTTAAGGTAAATTAGTATATTATGTATAATTTACATTGATTGATTTGTTTTAGATAGGGAAATCATATGGTTGTTATCATAATCTCACGAAAAGGTTGGGTGGAAATATAATATTTCTCATGATAAATGAATGTTTTCTATAGAGCAAATCAGATTTTTTTTCTGCATGATAAGTGGCTCAAACTGTAAATGCTGTATCCCCATCTGTATTCACTGATCATTTCCTTTCCCGCAATAAGTTACAATGTACTTACAAGAGTAACCCTAATCCTAACATCAGCCCTTAACCGTAACCCTCCTTTACAAAGGTCCACAGTGTGTGTAACACCGAGTAGTTACAATAGTACTATTTATCCCACACTGTCTGGAATACAGGAACAATTACACATGTTTTTCTCACCTATTCTAATATTCTGTGTCTAGTGATTGACCTACAATGGCGCCTCGTTCGGAATCGGGTCTGCTGCTGGAAACTCTGAAGAAGCTGGGCAAATCTGATCTAAAGACATTTCAGTGGCACCTGATAAGTGGTGATGTGTTGGAGGGCTTCTGCTCTATCCCAAAGGCCGGGTTGGAGTTTGCTGACAGGGAGGACACTGTGGATAAAATGGTGGAAACTTACACGGCAAAGGATGCTGTGAAGATCACACTGGCGATTCTGAAGGAGATTAAACAAATAAATCTTGCCATGGAGTTAAATGATAAGTACACAGGTAATACATCAGGTTTGAAAATATATGTATTCCCTGTCTTAAAACAGGTTCAAAGCTGTACATTATGATAGGAAGGGCTTATCCATTTGATCTGATTCTCAGACTGCACTTATGCTCTGTTTTGGCAGAACAATGTAAACCATTATGAAGGAGAAATGCAGTTAACTGTTATTGTCTATTTCCTCTCTCTCTCTCTCTCTCTCTCTCTCTCTCTCTCTCTCTCTCGCTCTCGCTCTCGCTCTCGCTCTCGCTCTCGCTCTAGCTCTAGCAGGAGGTCCAGGCCAAGTTGGGGAAGCAGGTGCAGGGAGGGGATCTTCTGCTGTCCAACCCATCACAATCTCAGCTCAGAATGGGGGCTTTGTCTTTTCTCCCATACTGACTGGTAACACTGTTGCTGGATCAGTCAATTTCCCTACAGGTAATGATGGGCAATATAAAATACACAATCATCAAAAATGATTTCAAACTAAATAATCAACTGACAATTGCACACATATAAGATATGAATTCAAATAGTGTTCAATTAAACATGAATAGATCTCACTCAATCATCTTAATCGCAGCAGCTGGCACATAGGAGAGCACAAATTATCTCCACTTAATTTATCTGCATGAATTGATATACCTTCTCTGTTCTTGCAGGTCCTGCAGCATCCCAACATCCCGGGCCCTGAAAGAAGAAGACCCATTTCTGATGTCAGACCTGGAGGGATAGACCACCTCCTAATACACTGCCATATCCATAATTGGCAACTTCATTCCTATATAAGACAAAATGTTTAAAAAATCATGCAAATTATCATAGTTTTCTACATAATTGTATTAGATATATTTTTTTTAAATATTACAACATGAATTAAAAAATACATTCCAATGAAATTGGCTTATGTGTCATATCATGTCTCTATTGAACAAGGTTTGTTTTTTACCTTTTTATGTTCTTGTGTTTGTGGCACTGAAGGGATGTAGAGGATGTGTGACAGATATGTTTCCATCACAGGAGGCTGCTGAGGGGAGGACGGCTCATAATAATGTCTGGAATGGAGTAAATGGAATGGTATCAAACACATGGATTCAGTTCCAGCCATTAGTATGAGCCCGTCCTCCCCAAATTAAGGTGCCACTGGCCGCCTGTGGTTTCCACATAGGCAGGGCAACTCTCAGGTAAGAGACCTATACCCCTTAAAAGTTTGTGAGCAGGCCTTCTTATAAAATCTCAACCCTTTTTAAGAAGCAAATATAGGACTATCTTTGGTGACATACAATCCCACTCTGCATATAATTGAACCCCATTTCACATCACTGTCAGTGATGAAGAGCCAGAGCCCTAATTCATCCACAAGATGGCAGTCTTGTCTGCAATGTTGAGCCTGGCAGTAGCAAGGGCTGCAGTATCAACAAGTTCAGAGCTGGGAGGTTACTTGTTGAATATTGAGATTATTAACTTTGTGACCTTTGAGTGATGACCTCTCCTGGTCAATATAACTGGCCATATTGATTGCCCTGGGGGACCTTTTAGGGCCCGTTCCATCATAGACGTGGGAGGAGCAGGCAGAGAGACTTGGCACCCCTTCAAAATGGGATGAAGACCTACGTACTCAATATCCGTTCACCACATGCACATGGTGTAGTGATGTCCTAACCTGGCACTTTAGTGAACCCACTGTTTTACCATATCTGTCAAAGACTACATGGAGATGACATTTCATGGACAGGCTATTGAGAATAGTATAGCTGTTATCATCAATAGGCTACTGCAGGCGTGAGAGTGTAGTCAGCTGTTTTCTCTCTCCTGATGATAACCTGGTGACAGACGGGTGACCTGCAGCTGCTGCTGCCTGCCTTTCTGCCTGTGTGGGAAGATGCAGGACAGTTTAATACGAGCGAGAGGGCAGGCAGGAGGGGAAAAAGGGAGGTAGGGAGTGAAAGAGAAAGGAGGGTGATAGAGAAAGGCGAGGGGGCGAGAAGGAGGCAGGAGGAGGGGGGATGAGAGAAAGTGAGTCCTCATTAATGTTTTATTTATTTATGTTAGAGGCATAGAGAGGAGAGCGCTGATAGGCAGCTACTCCCCTGGCAGCAACAGGAGCAGAGAGGATCCTGGGAGACTTGCAACAATAATATAAATCTTATGGACATGTGGGGAAAGTATTAATGGAAATGTCTGTTATAAATTATGGTGATTGTCGGAAACTCTTCAAGCTTCCAAACTCTTCAAGCTCCCAAACTCTTCAAGCTTCCAAACTCTTCAAGCTATATTCCCGGTGAAGGCATAATACTCCGGGGGCGGACGGTGAAGTCGCTTATCAGCCCGCTCATGGGTAATCACTTTAACGTGCGCGTCGTCTGCAAGTCACTCTCCACTTTCTCCCTGTTTATTAGCAAGTCTGTGGCGCCCCATAACTGACAACTAAATACTGCTTCAAAAATGGGTTTTGTGGACTAGGTAAAAATAAAATGGGATTTGAAATGGCTTTGCTGTGCTGTCATCCTCGTTATTTGTCAGATTGCCTGTCTAATGATGGTTAATAATAGAGGCACAGCATGCTTGGAGTACTGCTCACCATCCACAGCCCCTGCCAACTATCTCCATTACTCTAATATGTAGAGGTACTATTTCCAGTGGTACACACACTGGACAGTTTCCACTCTCAGTCAGTGTTGTGCTAGGTCAGCTCAGTACCCTCCAGTCCTATAGTCCCTCTATTTACATTGCCTTCACATGCAGTAGTGATTTTATAGATTTGATTTTAATATTGCATTCTGCGTGATGGATTTTCTGTCTGTGACAGGTTAAGCAGTACTGTAAGGTCCCACTGGGTACAGACATCAGTTCAACATCTATTTTTGATTGCATTTGGTTAAAATGTCAACTAACCTAAATGAAATGTGAAATCAACAAAACATTTCACCATGACATTGGATATGGATTAAAAGTTGTGTGAAAAAAGAACCATGGTATACAGAACCAATCATTTAGATGTGTCTGTCTTATTTATGTCTGCCTTATTTATGTCTGCCTTATTTATGTCTGCCCAAAAAAAGCATTGAGTGGAAACTATGAAAGCTGTGAGTTTTTAAAAAGTGGATTTTGGTCTTGGAGAAATTTTGGGATTACTTGGATTACTTTTCGCAAACCCAATCAGTTTTCCGCATTTTTTGTTGTTGATGTTGAAATGACTTGGAAACAACGTTGATTCAACCAGTTTTTGTCCAGTGGGGTGTGTGTGAGCGTGAAGCGTAACTGTGTGTGCGCCTATGTGTTCAACTGCGTGTGTGTTTCTGAGTAATGTACAGGACGTGGGAGTACGCCTGTGTGTCTATGATATAATGTGTGTGTGTGTGTGAGAGAGCGAGGGAGCACATGTGAATTCATGCCCCTCAACACTCACACAGTTGGTTCTTTCATTGTGCAAAGCTTGCGTCACAACCCATACAAACCCCTCACTTCTCTCTCTGCCATGGCCACAGGCTAGAGCAGAGTTACAGTTGAAGCCTTTTAATTATGCTCGTCAGTGTGTGCTAGCTGGGATCAGGCCTGCCTGCCTGTGGGTACATTAATCACATTGCTCTCAACTGACTCCAGACCAGTCCTATCTTGTGTAGAAAGCTAGCTTTACATACGACAAGTGGGGAGACAGGTATCATATCAAAATATTGCTTTTGGCACTTGGGTGCACAGAACACAACCTCTTTGTCTCTATCCCAGACCTGGTATTCAGATGTAAAGTGGTGTTTTTAGAGGTAATAATTATATAGTATCTGTTTCTCTAAGAAGTTAAATAATATGTTAAGAGGAAGCTTGCCACTAATTATCATTTTTTTTCCCAGCATGAATTTGTAATGTAGTTCATGTCTTTCCTTTCTATGGGATTTTTATGGAAAACCATTGGAGGGGAGCAACGGAGACCAATCTACCACAGACCATGTATGTCCTCATATGTTCTCATACTGTGTTGCTGGGAGTCGACCCCATAGGAAACTCCTTCTCAAGACACACTCTCCCCCATGTTTGACTCAGGTATGGAGTAGACCCATTCTCTTATGCCCTCTAGCCCTTTCTCTCTCTATCTTGCTCTCTCTCTATATATATATTTTTCTCTCTTTCTTTGTCTCTCTCTCTCTGTCTTTTACTCTCTCTATCTATCTCTATATATACAGTTGAAGTCAGAAGTTTACATACACCTTAGCCAAATACATTTAAACTCAGTTTTTCACAATTCCTGACATTTAATCCATGTAAAAATGCCCGGTTTTAAGTCAGTTAGGATCACCACTTTATTTTAAGAATGTGAAATGTCAGAATAATAGTAGAGAGAATGATTTATTTCAGCTTTTATTTCTTTCATCACATTCCCAGTGGGTAAGAAGTTTACATACACTCAATTAATATTTGGTAGCATTGCCATTCAATTGTTTAACTTTGGTCAAATGTTTCGGGTAGCCTTCCACAAGCTTCCCACAATAAGTTGGGTGAATTTTGGCCCATTCCTCCTGACAGAGCTGCTGTAACTGAGTCAGGTTTGTAGGCCCACACATTTTCTATAGGACTGAGGTCAGGGCTTTGTGATGGCCACTCCAATACCTTGACTTTGTTGTCCTTAAGCCATTTTGCCACAATTCTGGAAGTATGCGTGGAGTCATTGTCCATTTGGAAGACCCATTTGCGACCAAGCTTTAACTTCCTGACTGTTGTCTTGAGATGTTGCTTCAATATATCCACATAATTTCCCTCCCTCATGATGCCATCTATTTTGTGAAGTGCACGAGTCCCTCCTCAGTAAAGCACCCCCACAACATGATGCTGCCATCCCCGTGCTTCATGGTTGGGATGGTGTTCTTCGGCTTGCAAGCCTCCCCCTTTTTTCTCCAAACATAATGATGGTCATTATGGCCAAACAGTTCTATTTTTGTTTCATCCGACCAGAGGACATTTCTCCAGAAAGTACGATCTTTGTCCCCATGTGCAGTTTAAAACCGTAGTCTGGCTTTTTATGGCGGTTTTGGAGCAGTGGCTTCTTCCTTGCTGAGCGCCCTTTCAGGTTATGTCGATATAGGACTGTTTTACTGTGGATATAGATACTTTTGTACATGTTTCCTCCAGCTTCTTCATCTTGCTGTTCTGGGATTGATCTGCACTTTTCGCACCAAAGTATGTTCATCTCTAGGAGACAGAACGCGTCTCCTTCCTGAGCTGTATGATGGCTGCGTGGTCCCATGGTGTTTATACTTGCGTACTATTGTTTGTAGAGATGAATGTGGTACCTTCAGGCATTGGAAATTGCTCCCAAGGATGAACCAGACTTGTGGAGGTCTACAATTTATTTTCTGAGGTCTTGGCTGATTTATTTTGATTTTCCCATGATGTCAAGCAAAGAGGCACTGAGTTTGAACGTAGGCCTTGAAATACATCCACAGGTACACCTCCAATTGACTCAAATGATGTCAATTAGCCTATCAGACGCTTCTGAAGCCATGACATACTTTTCTGGAATTGTCCAAGCTTTTTAAAGGCACAGTCAACTTCGTGTTTGTGAACTTCTGACCCACTGGAATTGAGGTACAGTGAATTATAAGTGAAATAATCTGTCTGTAAACAATTGTTTGAAAAATGACTTGTGTCATGCACAAAGTATATGTCCTAACAAACTTGACAAAACTATAGTTTGTTAACAAGAAATTTGTGGAGTGGTTGAAAAACGAGTTTTAATGACTCCAACCTAAGTGTATGTAATCTTCCAACTTCAACTGTACATACTCTCACTCGATTCAATTCAGTTTCAATTCAAGGGGCTTTATTGGCATGAAACATATGTTTACATTGCCAAAGCAAGTGAAATGGATAAACAATGGTGAAAACATAAATGTAAATATAAACAGTAAATATTACACTCGCAATTACACTCACAAGTTCCAAAAGAATAAAGACATTTCAAATGTCATATTATACCGTGTTGTAACGATGTGCAAATAGTTAAAGTACCAAAATGTACAATGGTGTTTGTTCTTCACTGGTTTCCCTTTTCTTGTGGCAACTCTCTCTCTCTCTCTCTCTCTCTCTCTCTCTCTCTCTCTCTCTCTCTCTCTCTCTCTCTCTCTCTCTCTCGCTCTTTCTCTCTCTCTCTCTCTCTCTCTCTCTCTCTCTCTCTCTCTCTCTCTCTCTCTCTCTCTCTCTCTCTCTCTCTCTCTCTCTCTCTCTCTCTCTCTCTCGCTCTTTCTCATTTGTAGATGGTGCTGTGCCTTGAGTGTATAGATGGCTGGGTCATTCAAGGGCTCCGGAATGTGTCCCCCTCACATGGCATTACTGTATATAGAGACTATACAGTATAATGCAATTACATTGCGTGTGCAGGCTTCTGGGCTTTCCACGAGACTACCACTTTACTAAAATCCCTGGACCTGCTCAAAGAGACAAACATCATTTGAAGAGCTAAAACGTTTTTTACAATAAACTTCTCAGGAAAAAAACAAAATTAAAAAAAAACCAGAACAAATACTATTTAAAATAAATTTAAACAGCTGAACATGCAAGCAGAACTGCTATTATATTTAACAACTTTAAATACCTTTCAATAAATAAACAGCGATGAATGTGTTTTTGTATCAACACATTTGATGATATGCCTGTTCATTTATTGCTTTCAATCATGTGTCTTCATCAATGGTCATCATGGTAAATAGTTTGAGAGATTTCCTCTCCATACTTAGCGGCACCATCATGTGCATTCATATTCAGCATAACCTTTACATAGCAAAACACTATCTGTCAGTTTGTTGCCAGGTCCACGAATCAATTGGACATGTTTGTGAATGAGGAGTCTACACAGAATGGAAGCCATTGTGTGTTAGCATGCCGCAAGTATGGCAGCATCCCTCTCTGTATCCTTTTCTGTCTCTTCCTCTATCTTCCTATATCTTCCTCTACCTTCTCCATGATACGCCAATGGTAAAAGGTCAGTGAGAATACTACTCTAATTGGCATTCCACTTTTTAAGGAAAGCTTTGGAAAACACATGTTGGGTGTCTATCACCAATCCCTGGGTCTACAGGAACTGTGTGGTGGCACACTGCTTGCAAGCCTGTGTGCGTGCATGTGTTTGTGTGCACATGTGTGTAGCCTGGCATGCCCCATGGCTGAAGGTTGTGTTACTGCTGCACTCAGTCCAGATTTAGTTAGCGCTTTTTCACCTCTGCCACATCAAGAATGGAGCCTGACATGAGATAAAAAAATAAAAAAAAGATTTGGCAACTGTGTTAGAATTTCAGCCACAGAGTGAAGGAGAATGCATTGTACTGACATCAAATTTGTTTTATTTTAACGTAAAATCACACAATACGAGTTTTAACATGAAGCAGGGATAGGAACATTTTTCAGTATCTATGCAATACTATCAATGGTGTGTCAGGGACTTGTGTGTTTGAGAGGCATACTAATGCTGTAACATAATGCAAATACCAGACATAGATTTGAGGCAGGCAGGCAGGCTACCTCCCCAAAGTCAACTCCTGCATGTTGACTTTTCTTTGAAGCCCAGAACATGACTATGCTCCATAACATTTATAGCATTAAGTATGCCGTTATAAATTATGAAAATGTAAGAAAATGTATATGTCCTAGACATCTATGAAGTCCCTTTTCAGAAGTGCCCTTGGTACAATCTCTGTGATAAACAGTCTTGTGCACCCCTCCCACCCCCGCCCCAAGTGTTGATGAATGAGCCGCTGACAGATGGTCACGTGACTCAGCGCAGCCTATCCCACAGTGTTATCTGCACCAGGGGAACTGGTAGTCATCCATCATCCCTCAGTTTGAATGGCAAGACCTGGTCCTTAGTAGGCTGGGAGGCCCATCATCACTGCTCCTGGAGTAAGGACAGACCAATAGCACCAAGACTGAGAACCAGCAGCTCTGCAGTAAGAAGGGAAACTGTCCCCCAAAGAACAATGAAAAGTAACGGAGATCAGCCTGTTGATCTGTTTTAATGGGTGGTTGTCACCTTCTTCCTCACAGATATTCTCATAGAGCTTATTAAGTGTGTTAGCATCTTATGGTCCTTGCTGCTCTTTCATGGTGATCACAGAAAGCCCCGACAAAACCCTCTCTCTGGAATAGGGAAAATGTTTACAGATGTAGACTTGTTACAAGGTCTTGATTTTCTCTTCTTATCATTGTCTTGACACACTGGTCCACAATGATTTCTCAACATGTGTGAGAAGAAACAGGATTCAGCAATACGGCTCATTCCTTGTATGTATTGAGTACCAGGGTACCTGAGTTCACATTGACTGGCAACAGAAAACAGACTCAGAGGAGCTCAAATACATGACATTACTACAAGCGCAGAAGAGAATCGGCTTTTGTGCTCAGCGGCGAGGCAGTCAGTCCCAAACCCACAGTTCCATTTGAATTGTTCAAATGAAATGGAATCTGTTCAAACCTGTCCTTTGTGATTATTCTCAGTCCATCAGTGAGTTTTTCTGCTCTGTTTGCCCATGCGACAGCCAAGAAATCTAGGATGGATAGATAGCCTCTTTTCTTCTGCTGGCTCCATGGCTAGGCTTGGAGAGAAATGCATAAGCTTTTGTATGTTTGAATGTTCCAGTCATTTCTGGGCAGTTTCAAAGGACATTTTTTAGGACTTCTCTCGGCTTGGCTCCCAGATCACAGGCTGCATGAAATATGTATGTTTGATAGAATAATAATCAAATGTAATATTGATTATGTTTTGCAAGCCCTGATTCAGTACTTGTGTTTTGTTTATCTGGTCCTGAAAAATGACCCGATGGTTGCTCAATTCAGCGACTGTATTTGATGAGAAGCATGTTTAACTGTGAGTCCCACCAGCTGGTCTCCTTACACAATGTTTATTTTATGAAAACTCAATGTATGGTTTCCTAGGCTACGGAGAGTGGTTGCATCGACACTGGTTGCATTACTTCATTTGGTAACATAAAGGCTGGCTTATGTAAAAGCTCTGGGTCCAGCAAGGCCTCAGCTCTCCTTACTGCCTTCTCGTCCCCCCCCCCCCCCCCCCCCCCCCCTCTCTATCCAAGCCCCGCTGGTACATTTACATTTACATTTAAGTCATTTAGCAGACGCTCTTATCCAGAGCGACTTACAAATTGGATAGTTCATACATATTCATCCTGGTCCCCCCGTGGGGAATGAACCCACAACCCTGGCGTTGCAAGCGCCATGCTCTACCAACTGAGCCACAATCCGACTGCTTAGTTGTCATGCTGTGGATACATTTCTGGTAATATTCCTTTAGCAGTGCATGCAGTATAGTCACAGTATAGTCATTTGAATCACTCTCAGTGATCATGATTTAATCACTTCTCTGTTGCTCGGAAGTTGACATACGAGACTGCCAGTAAACATAAGACCTGTCACACTTTGTCAAAATTTTTTCAAAGGGGCTTTCCTCTCTCTCAGCCTAACCCACCCGCTGCTCTCTCTCTCTTTCTCTCTCTCTTTCTCTCTCTCTTTCTATCTCTCTCTGTCTGTCTGTCTGTCTGTCTGTCTGCCTGCCTCTCTCTCAGCCTAACCCACCCGCTGCTCTCGCTATCTATCTATCTATCTATCTATCTATCTATCTATCTATCTATCTATCTATCTATCTATCTATCTATCTATCTATCTATCTATCTATCTATCTATCTATCTGTCTGTCTGTCTGTCTGTCTGTCTGTCTGTCTGTCTGTCTGTCTGTCTGTCTGTCTGTCTGTCTGTCTGTCTTCCTCTCTTTCTATGTGTATCTATCTATATATCTGTCTGTCTGTCTGCCTCTCTCTCTCTCTCACACACACACACACACACCCTAACTTTTTCTTCCCCTCATACTGCCTCTCTACCCCATTCTCTTTTCTGTGTTTAAGAATAAAACAATTGGCTCTGTAATGATAGATGTAATCACATTGTAAAAACTGTCTTTCAGAATCATGTACCTTAATCATTGGTAATAACATGCAAGTGTTGCATTGTTTCCCTAAGCCTTGCACACTTAGCTTCGGGGGTGACCTTTCTATTCCAGCTTCTCCTTGAGTACATGAACAAGGTATTCTTCACAACACTAAAAGGAGGTGAGAGAGCTCAGATCAAAGATGAGTAAGGAGCAGTATTTCAGTATGATAATCTAGCCTTGTGCTCCTGTGGCCGGGAGATCAAAGGAAGACTAATGAAGCTGTGCAATAGCCCCAGACTCATTCTGCACTAGATGGAGTCTACCGCAATGAACATCATTCAGCCTTAAGACTGCAAGTGAGAAACCCATTGATTACACCACTTGAATACTACTATTGATTACTTGAATGAATAAATAATGTATGTACTGACTGCAAACAGAATTTGTACCTATAATACAAACTGGCACATACGTACGTGCACACACACTGAAACAAGGCACATACACACTGATGTATTGATTAATATGTGCACATACACACTGATGTATTGATTAATATGGGCATATACACACTGATGTATTGATTAATATGCGCACATACACAATGATACATTTATTAATATGCACACATACACACTGATTGTCACGTTCCTGACCTGTTTTCTCTTGTTTTTGTATGTGTTTAGTTGGTCAGGGCGTGAGAAGGGGTGGGCATTCTATATTATGTGTTTCTATGTTGGGTTTAATGTGTTGCCTGATATGGTTCTCAATTAGAGGCAGGTGTTTGATGTTTCCTCTGATTGAGAACTATATTAAGGTAGGCTGTTCTCACTGTTTGTTTGTGGGTGATTGTCTTCCGTGTTTGTGTCTGTGCACCACACGGGACTGTTTCGTTTGTTCGTTCGTTGTGTAGTCTGTACCTGTTCGTGCGTTCTTCATGTATATGTAAGTTCTCTAGTTCAGGTCTGTCTACGTTCGTTTTGTTATTTTGTAATCATTCCAAGTGTTTTTTCGTGTTCGTCTTCGTTGTTAAATAAATCATTATGTATTCATCACCCGCTGCGCCTTGGTCCACTCATTCACCACAAGACGAGCGTTACACTGATACATTTATTTATATGCACACATACACACTGATACATTTATTAATATGCACACATACACACTGATACATTTATTTATATGCACACATACACACTGATACATTTATTTATATGCACACATACACACTGATACATTTATTAATATGCACACATACACACTGATGCATTTATTAATATGCACACATACACACATGTATGTAAGCATGTGTAATTGATGTCACGCTGCTTGCTAAGCAAGTACCGCTTCCTCCTGTTTCGGCTCGAACTGAGGCTTGAACCCAGGACCTCTGCCTTGCTAGTACACGTGACCGCCCTCCCGAAGCATCTCACAAATTTACAATTTGGCAGTATAAGTGGCGACACTTCAGGCTGAGGAGTAAGTTTAGCACATTCATCCCCTAAACCTACTACACAGTGACCCCAGCATTGAGCTGACCACAACTGCAGATCCGAGTCACTAATGTAACCGCTGTGAAATGGCTAGCTAGTTAGCAGTATGCGCTAGTAGCATTTCAATCAGTGACATCACTCGCTCTGAGACCTTGAAGTAGTTGTTTTCCTTGCTCTGCAAGAGCTGTGGCATTTGTGGAGCAATGGGTAACGATCCTTCGAGGGTGATTTTTGGCGATGTGTTCAAGCCCAGGTTGAGGCATCAGATTAATACTGTTAATACTGACAAGCATCATCTATAACGGACGTAACGCTGCTTGCTTAGGGGAATAGGTGTAAATAATTCCCCCAAAATATGGATATTAAACATTTAGGTACATACAAGCGTCTTATATCGGTTGAAAGCTTAAATTCTTGTTAAACTAACTGCATTTACAGTAGCTATTATAGCGAAAGCATGCCATGTGATTGTTTGAGGACGGCGTCCCACATCAAAATATTTTTCCACCGGCACTGGTTGCATAAAATCACAAATAGCGATTAAATATTAACCTACTTTTTGAAAATCTTCCTCTGATTTCTCATCCAAAGGGTCCCAGCTATAACATGTAGTGTAGTTTTGTTGGATAAAACCCTTCTTTATATCCCCAAAAGTCTGTTTAGTTGGCGCCATCGATTTGATTAATCCACTCGTTCAACATGCAGAGAAAGGAATCCAAAAATCTACACCTAAACTTTGTTTCTGTAACGGTTGTCCTCCTCCTCTTCGTCCGAAGAGGAGGAGTAGGGATTGGACCAAAGCGCAGCGTTTGTATATGACATAATGAATTTATTCAATTAAAGATGAAACACGAAGAACACTTGAATACTTACAAAATAACAAAACGAAAGTCGAAAGACCTGGACTAGAGAACTTACATATACACGAAGAACGCACGAACAGGTACAGACTACACAAACGAACGAACAAACGAAACAGTCCCGTGTGGTGCACATACACAGACACGGAAGACAACCACCCACAAACAAATAGTGTGTACAGCCTACCTTTATATGGTTCTCAATCAGAGGAAAACGTCAAACACCTGTCCCCGATTGAGAACCATATAAGGCTAATTACAAACGACCTAAACATAGAAACACATAACATAGAATGCCCACCCCAACTCACGTCCTGACCAACTAAACACATACAAAAATAACAGAAAACAGGTCAGGAACGTGACAGTTTCCAGAAGTAAAAATACGTTTCTACACTGTTCAAAAAAATAAAGGGAACACTTAAACAACACAATGTAACTCCAAGTCAATCACACTTCTGTGAAATCAAACTGTCCACTTAGGAAGCAACACTGATTGACAATAAATTTCACATGCTGTTGTGCAAATGGAATAGACAAAAGGTGGAAATTATAGGCAATTAGTAAGACACCCCCAAAAAGGGAATGGTTCTGCAGGTGGTGACCACACACCACTTCTCAGTTCCTATGCTTCCTGGCTGATGTTTTGGTCACTTTTGAATGCTGGCGGTGCTTTCACTCTAGTGGTAGCATGAGACAGAGTCTACAACCCACGCAAGTGGCTCAGGTAGTGCAGCTCATCCAGGATGGCACATCAATGCGAGCTGTGCAAAAAGGTTTGCTGTGTGTCAGGTTTTGGCCAGGACTGTTCAGGTTTTGGTCACTAGATGTCCCCATTTCACCTTTTTTGTACCTTTTGTTTTTCCTTGCTCTAATTATTGTTTGCACCTGTGTGTCGTTCCCTTGTTAGTATTTAAACCCTGTGTGTTCCTCAGTTCCTTGCTCAGTGTTTGTATGTTAGCACCCAGCCCCAGCCCAAGCCTTGTTCTGAACATATGATTCTCTTATTGGATTTTCCAGAGGTTCTCTGGTTTAGTTCTTGTGTATTTTTGAGTAGTCTTTTGAGGTTTGTTTTTCCCTGCTGTTTTTACCACTTTGTGGAGTTTTCTTTGTATTTTGGAGGATATCCATTTTGTGCTTCTTGACTTTATGTTTGGACATTGTGGATTTAGATTCTTTGCCTGAAGATTTTGTTCTTTAATTAAACCACCATCTCTAGTACTGCTGTGTCTGCCTCATCTTCTGGGTTCTGACGATTATTAGTGACTGTTTCTCGCACCGGGTCCTGACAGAAACACTGAGCCATTATAATGAACCCAGAGGCAGCCAGTACCCAGGATTTTTGTTCCATCCTGTCCCACCACGAGGGGACTGTCCAACGCCACGAAGCTGCTCTGGTTCAGCAAGAGGCCTTAATGGCTAGATATTCTCAACTTCTGTCAGAGATGCTGACTTCCATAAAGCAGATTTCTGATCGACTTTCCCCGGCAACCGCTTCTGCTCCAGTTCATCAGATTCAAGTGCCCCTGGCAGTTAACTCCCTGGCTGAACCTCGTCTGCCGCCTCCCCAACGGTTCTCAGGTGATCCGAGTGTTTGTAAGGGGTTTTTCACCCAATGTTCTCTCTCCTTTGAGCTACAACCATCGTCGTTTCCCACCGACCGGTCCAAGATAGCATATATCATCACCCTGCTGTCGGAAAAAGCCCTAGCCTGGGCTACTGCTGTGTGGGATGCCCAAAGTCCCTGCTGTGCCAGCTACTCTACCTTTGCTGAAGAATTCAAGCGAGTGTTTCAAGGTCCTACCAACGGCCCTGACTAAGCCAAACAGCTCCTGACTCTCCGCCAAGGTCGGCGCAGCGTGACGGACTATGCCATCCAGTTCCGCACTGTGGCAGCAGCAAGTGGCTGGAACGACGAGGCGCTCACAGTGTGTTTTTTGAAGGGTCTTTCTGACACCATCCAAGATGAACTGGCCACTCGGGAACCACCGGACAACCTCGAGTCCCTTATCAAGTTGGCTTCGCGCATAGACCAGCGTCTGAGAGAGAGAGCACTCAACCGTAGACCTCTCACCCTAGCTCCTATCGGTTCCAGCTCCGAGTCTCCACCTTTGTCCTCGCTAGCTCCACCAGAACCCATGCAGGTTGGACGCATCTCCCAGGCTGAGAGAGACCGCCGGATGAGGGAGCGATGCTGTCTATATTGCGGCAAACCGGGCCATTTCCGTTCCACGTGTCCCGGGCTCCAGGGAAACGCACTCTCCCGTGCAGGCCTGGGAGGACTGTAACGGGAAACATAACCTCCTCCCATCCATCCAACTCCCGCCTGCTCATTCCAGTTACCCTTTCCTGGGACGACCACGAGTTTCCTCTTCAAGCCTTGGTAGACTCTGGAGCCGCAGGTAACTTCATGGATGGGGTCTGGGCGAAGGAGAATGGCGTTCCTTCTGAACCTCTAAGTGACCCCATAAGGGTTACTACGTTGGATAGAAGCCCTTTGGGATCTGGACTTGTCACTCGTGCCACTACCCCTTGCGACTTTCAGTTTCCCAACACCAGGAAGTGATGAACTTTCATCTGATCTCCTGTTCCGAGTTCCCTCTCGTCCTTGGTTACCCCTGGCTTCACAGCCATAACCCTCACATCGACTGGTCTGTGGGCACTATCAAGCAGTGGGGTCCTACGTGCCAAGCCACTTGTATCTTCCCGAGTTCCCCGAGTTCCCCTCCCGAGTCTCTAGAATCCATCGACCTGTCCCGAGTTCCCGAGTGTTACCATGACCTCAAACCGGTATTCAGCAAACAGAGGGCCACCAAACTACCACCCCATAGACCTTACGATTGCACCATCGACCTGTTTCCTGGGACCTTCCCTCCCAGGGGTCGGATCTTTTCCCTTTCTCCTCCCGAACGAGCTGCTATGGATACCTACATCAAGGACGCTCTGGCAGCAGGCCTCATGCGTCCATCTACCTCGCCGGCGGGAGCAGGGTTTTTCTTTGTGGCCAAGAAAGACGGTGGATTACGACCTTGCATCGACTACCGGGGACTCAATGCCATAACCGTCCGTAACCGCTACCCGCTACCCCTTATGGCCACAGCCTTTGAGCTGCTCCAGGAAGCAGTTGTCTTCACTAAAATTGACCTGCGGAACGCATACCATCTTGTGCGGATCAAACCCGGGGACGAGTGGAAAACCGCTTTCAACACGCCTACTGGACACTACGAATACTCGGTGATGCCCTTCGGCCTGACCAACGCCCCGGCTGTGTTCCAAGCGCTCATAAACGATGTGCTTAGGGATATGCTTAACATCTTCGTGCTTGTTTACTTGGATGACATCCTCATCTTTTCGAGCTCCCTTCAAGAACACACTAAGCATGTCAGACAAGTGCTCAAACGCCTCCTAGACAGCCATTTGTACGTTAAGCCGGAAAAGTGTGAATTCCATTCCTCTCGAGTACAATTCCTGGGATTTATAGTGGAACCCGGTCGAGTCCAGATGGACCCCAAGAAGGTAGGGGCGGTAGCGGATTGGCCCACTCCCAAGTCCGTTAAGGAAGTTCAGCGTTTCCTGGGCTTCACCAACTTTTACCGCAAGTTCATCAAGAACTTTAGCTCGGTGGCAGCCCCTCTCTCAGCTGTAACCAAGGGTGGCAACACAAGGTTTCTGTGGGGAAGAGAAGCTGAGACGGCCTTCCAAGGACTCAAGCAGCGCATCCTCTCTGCTCCCATCCTGACACTACCAACGGCGGATGAACCTTTTGTGGTGGAGGTAGACGCATCAGAGGTTGGTGTTGGAGCTGTCCTGTCTCAGAGGGGTGAAGACAAGAAGCTTCATCCTTGCGCCTTCTTCTCTCACCGGCTTACCCCGGCCGAGAGGAATTATGATGTGGGGGATCGTGAACTCCTAGCGGTTAAGATGGCATTGAAGGAATGGAGACACTGGCTCGAGGGGGCTTCTCAACCGTTTCAAGTGCTTACGGACAACAAAAATCTGGAGTATATCCAGCAGGCGAAGCGGTTGAACTCCAGACAAGCTCGATGGTCTCTTTTCTTCAGCCGATTTCAGTTTATCCTCACCTATAGACCCGGGTCGAAGAATCTCAAACCGGACGCCTTGTCACGAATCTACTCTCCTGCCATTCGAGAAGATTCTGACATGACTGTCCTTCCTGCCGCTAAGATCGTGGCTCCGATCTCGTGGCAAGTGGAGGATACCGTGAAACAAGCTCAAGCCATCGAACCGGGCCCCGGAGGAGGTCCTGCCAATCGGTTGTTTGTTCCCAAGGCAGCAAGGTCCCAAGTCCTTCTGTGGGGGCACTCCTCTCGCCTCACCTGTCACCCGGGCGTAGGTCGCACCTTGGAGTTCATCCAGCGTAAGTTCTGGTGGCCCACCATAAAAGAAGACGTTGCCACTTTCGTCAAGGCCTGTTCCGTGTGCTGCCAGGGCAAATCTTCTCACCTCCGCCCTCAAGGACTCCTTCACCCTTTATCTATTCCCCACCGACCCTGGTCCCATATCTCGTTGGACTTTATTACTGGCCTTCCTCCGTCCCATGGTAATACTACGATCCTAGTCATCATCGACAGGTTTTCTAAGACAACCAGGTTTGTTCCCTTGACCAAATTACCTTCTGCCAAGGAAACAGCTGAGTTGGTGATTAACCATGTGTTCCGAGTCTTTGGCATTCCGCAAGATATGGTTTCCGACAGAGGTCCCCAGTTCGCCTCAAGGTTCTGGAAGGCCATCTGCCAACTCATAGGGGCCACGGCCAGTTTATCTTCAGGGTACCATCCGGAGTCCAACGGCCAAACTGAGAGGATGAATCAGGAGCTGGAAACCACCCTCAGATGTATGGTTTCCAACAACCCGTCCACATGGTCATCCTTCATTGTTTGGGCCGAGTACACGCACAACACCTTGTGCTCCTCCTCCACTGGTATATCCCTGCATGAGTGTCAGTTTGGCTATGCTCCTCTATTGTTCCCGGACCAGGAGGCAGAAGTCAGAGTGCCTTCAGCCTCGAGGTTCATCAGACACTGTCGGCTTACGTGGAAGAAGGCACGTCTTAATCTTCTGCGTTCCTCACAGCAGTACCAACGACAAGCCAACAGACGTCGCCGTCCCGGTCCTACCCTGTACCCCGGCCAGAGAGTATGGCTCTCAACAAAGAACTTACCGCTACGGGTGGAGTCTCGCAAGCTGTCCCAGAGATTCATCGGTCCCTTTAAGATTGCCAGGAGAGTCAATCCCGTTACTTTTCGCCTGCACTTACCCAGATCCCTTAAGATCAATCCAACATTTCACATTTCTTTATTAAAACCTGTTGTTTTTATTGTGATATTTAGTGACTGTTTCTCGCACCGGGTCCTGACACTGTGCCTGTCAGCATAGTGTCCAGAGCATGGAGGCGCTACCAGGAGACAGGCCAGTACATCAGGAGACGTGGAGGAGGCCGTAGGAGGGCAACAACCCAGCAGCAGGACCGCTACCTCCGCCTTTGTGCAAGGAGGTGCACTGCCAGAGCCCTGCAAAATGACCTCCAGCAGGCCACAAATGTGCATGTGTCAGCATATGGTCTCACAAGGGGTCTGAGGATCTCATCTCGGTACCTAATGGCAGTCAGGCTACCTCTGGCGAGCACATGGAGGGCTGTGCGGCCCCACAAAGAAATGCCACCCCACACCATGACTGACCCACCGCCAAACCGGTCATGCTGGAGGATCACATTTGTGGCCTGCTGGAGGTCATTTTGCAGGGCTCTGGCAGTGCACCTCCTTGCACAAAGGCGGAGGTAGCGGTCCTGCTGCTGGGTTGTTGCCCTCCTACGGCCTCCTCCACGTCTCCTGATGTACTGGCCTGTCTCCTGGTAGCGCCCTCCATGCTCTGGACACTACGCTGACAGACACAACAAACCTTTTTGCCACAGCTCGCATTGATGTGCCATCCTGGATGAACTGCACTACCTGAGCCACTTGTGTGGGTTGTAGACTCCGTCTCATGCTACCACTAGAGTGAAAGCACCGCCAGCATTCAAAAGTGATCAAAACATCAGCCAGGAAGCATAGGAACTGAGAAGTGGTGTGTGGTCACCACCTGCAGAACCATTCCTTTATTGGGGGTGTCTTGCTAATTGCCTATAATTTCCACCTTTTGTCTATTCCATTTGCACAACAGCATGTGAAATGTATTGTCAATCAGTGTTGCTTCCTAAGTGGACAGTTTGATTTCACAGAAGTGTGATTGACTTGGAGTTACATTGTGTTGTTTAAGTGTTCCCTTTATTTTTTTGAGCAGTGTATTTAATCCTCAGATACCCTAAAATGTAATCAAACTATAATATTTCTTACGGAAAGAAGTATGTTCAATAGGAAACCAATTTTAGCAGGTGCATCTTGTCTTCATAGGGTGCGCAAACACGAATTTCCAGTCCCTGTACTAAAACGGTTATTTCTTATTTGTTTTTCAAGTAACAAACCTGAAACCACCACACTGCTGACACCCAGTGGAAGCCATAGGAATTGCAACCTGGGAGCTAGAATTGAGTGTGGCCCTATACTTTACATTGTAAGAGCATGGGCTCTCTCTCCGGTTGTTTTTTCTTTGGATTTCTCATACCATATCTATTGTGTTATAGTCTCCTACATTATTTTTACATTTCTAAAAACTTCAAAGTGTTTTCTTTCCAATGGTACCAATTATATGCATGTCCTGGCTTCAGGGCCTGAGTAACAGGCAGTTTACTTTGGGCACGTCAGTCAGGCGGAACTTGAGAATAAAGGACCCTAGCCCTAAGAAGTTAGCAAGTACCACTTCCTCCTGCCTCAGCTCTACCCGAGGCTCGAACCAAAGACCTCTGCCTTGCTAGCACACGTGAGTGCCACCGAAAAGTCAACAATTTGGCAGCGTAAGTGGTGATACTTCAGGCTGAGCAGTAAGTTTCACACATCCCCATGTGCTACAAATTCAAACACTGTCACGATCGTCATAAGGAGTGGACCAAAATGCAGCGTGGTATCAAATAACAAAAACAATAAAGCGAACAAACGAAACGTGAAGCTCAGAGTAGTGCTCACAGGCAACTATACTTAGACAAGATCCCACAAAGCACAATGGGGAAATGGCTACCTAAATATGATCCCCAATCAGAGACAACGATAAGCAGCTGCCTCTGATTGGGAACCATACCAGGCCAACATAGACATATAATTCCCCTAGGTAACCCACCCTTAATCACACCCCGACCTAACCAACATAGAGAATAAACAGCTCTCTATGGTCAGGGCGTGACAGTGCCCCCCCCCCCCCCCCCAAAGGTGCGGACTCCGACCGCAAAACCTGACTCAATAGGGGAGGGTCCAGGTGGGCATCTACTGTCGGGGGCGGCTCCGGTGCTGGGCGAAGTACCCACTCCGCTCGTGGATTCATCGGAGGAACTGGACCGTGGCTCGTCGCCGGAAGAACCAGACCGTGGGTCGTCGCCGGAGGAACCGGACCGTGAATTGTCGCCGGATGCTCCGGACCGTGGTTCGTTGCCGGAGGAACCGGATCGTAGATCATCGCCGGGGATCATAGACCGTCTCAGGAGGTTCCGGACCGTGGACCGTTACAGGAGGTTTCGGACCGTGGACCGTCTTAGGAGGTTCTGGATTATGAAACGTCCCCAGAAGCTCTGGACTGGGAACTGTCGCCGGAAGCTCTGGACTGGGAACTGTCGCCGGAAGCTTGGTGCGTGGGGCCGGTACTGGTGGTACCGGTACAGGTGGCACCGAGCTGATGACACGCACCTCAGGACGAGTGCGGGGAGGAGGCACAGGACGTACTGGACTGTGGAGGTGCACTGGAGGCCTGATGCGTGGGACCGGTACTGGTGGCACCGGGCTGGTGACACGCACCTCAGGGCGAGAGCGGGGATGAGGCACAGGAAGTACTGGACTGTGGAGACGCACTTTGGCCTGATGCGTGGGACCGGTACAGGTGGCACCGGGCTGGTGACACGCACCTCAGGGCGAGTGCGGGGAGGAGGCACAGGACGTACTGGACTGTGGAGGCGCACTGGAGGCCTGATTCGTGGGACCGGTAGAGGTGGCACCGGGCTGGTGACACGCACCTCAGGGCGAGTGCGGGGAGGAGGCACAGGACGTACTGGACTGTGGAGGCGCACTGGAGGCCTGATGCGTGGGACCGGTACACCGGGCTGGTGACACGCACCTCAGGGCGAGTGCGGGGAGGAGGCACAGGATGTACTGGACTGTGGAGGCGCACTGGGGATACAGTGCGTAGAGCCGGCGCAGGATATCCTGGACCGAGGAGGCGCACTGGAGACCAGGCGCGCTGAGCCGGCACAACCCGTCCTGGACAGATACCTACTTTAGCCCGACAAGTGCGAGGAGCTGGCACAGAACGCACCGGGCTGTGAATGCGCACTGGAGACACAGTGCATATCACCGCAAAACATGGTGCCTGACCGGTCACACGCTCCCCACGGTGAGTACGGGGAGTTGGCTCTGGCTCACTCCCCTCAACTTTCGCTGCCCACTCCTCGCTCAATCTGTCCCAATATTCCTCCTTGGTCTCTGACTCACCCCTCATCGTCGCCGACCACACCGTGTGCCTCCCCCCCCCAAAATTTGGGCTGTCTTTTGGGCTTGCGTCGTGGCCGCGAACACTGGCGTCGTCGCTGTTGTTCCCTCGTTGCCTCCGCCTGCTTCCATGGCAGGCTTCTATCTCCTGCCATACTTTCTTCCCACGTCCAGTATGTCCTCCACTCCTGGGCACGTTGCTTGGTCAGTTGTTGGTGGGATCTTCTGTCACGATCGTCATAAGGAGTGGACCAAAATGCAGCGTGGTATGTTTCCATCCTTTTTATTAGAAAGAGAAAACTCAAATACCAAAAACAATAAAGCGAACAAACGCAACGTGAAGCTCAGAGTAGTGCTCCCGACCTAACCAACATAGAGAATAAACAGCTCTCTACGGTCAGGGCGTGACAGCATGACACACACGTACTCAAGTACACACACTTTGCCTTTGTAATCATAATGCACTACCCTACTTTTTTATGTTACCTTATCATAACACAGGGCACAATTATGATCTGTCATTTTACTGTAATCTTGTTCAGTTCTTTTATTTTGCTGTGTTTGTGTGGTGACAGCTTTTTTTATCCACTCTTATGTGATGAAACTAGAACTTACTGAAGAACAGGCCTTTTCAGAAGTGCAACCTCATAGCTCGTTATACATCTGACGATACAGTATTTCATTAAACTTGCTCAATATAAGAGCAGCAGAAATGGATCATTTACTGGGCTGAAGGGGGATAAATCCTGTTACTGATAAGTAAGAGCCCTTTCAATTCTCTATGATGAATGCATGTCTATCTCTGAATGTTTATTCAATAATGTAAACTCAGCAAAAAAGAAACGTCCTCTCACAGTCAACTGAGTTTATTTTCAGCAAACTTAAGAACTTTTTTATGGCTGCAGGGGCAGTATTGAGTAGCTCTGATTAAAGGTGCCCATTTCAAACGGCCTCGTACTCAATTCTTGCTCGTACAATATGCATATTATTATTACTATTGGATAGAAAACACTCTCTAGTTTCTAAAACCGTTTGAATTATATCTGTGAGTCAAACAGAACTCATTTGGCACAAACTTCCTGACCAGGAAGTGGAAAGTCTGAAATCGAGGCTCTGTTCTTCTTCCTGCCTATAAATGGGCATGATACGTAAGAGTCTACGTGCACTTCATAGACCTTCCCCTGGATGTCAAGAGGCTGTGAGAGAAGAAATTTCGTGTTTATCTTGGTCTGAAGTGGAATACAGGCTCTTTGTATGATGTGTCCCTCATTTCCGGTACTCTGGGGAGCGCGAGGTGGACAGTGGGATTGCCTTCTGTTTAGCTGCCGTTATGGACGACTAATATCTCCGGCTTTGATTTTATTTGATACATGTGACCATATCATCGTAAAGTATGTTTTTTCAAAATAGTTTAATCAGATTATTGAAAAAAAAATCGGGAGTTTTGCCGTGTTCCGTTCTCTGACTTTGTTGACGATGGAGAAATCCGTGCCACTTGGCTAGTGCGCGTGCTAAATCAAGAGGGAAAGTTGCCGTTCTAAATCCAAACAACGATTGTTCTGGACAAAGGACACCTTGTCCAACATTCTGATGAAAGATCAGCAAAAGTAAGAAACATTTTATGATGCTATTTCATATATCTGTCGTACATGTGAACTAGTCGTGGGCGCCCAACGTTTGGGTACTCTAGCTATACCGAAGCTGCATATCGTAATGAAGTTATTTTTAGAATTCTAACACTTTGATTTCATTAAGAACTAATGGATCTATCATTTCCTATACAACATGTATTTTTTAGTTATGTTTATGAATAGCTATTTGGTCAGAATATGTGTGTCAGAAAAAGTGTCAGGAAAAATCCGGACGTAGTGGGAAAAAGTAGCTAAGTTAGCACAATGTGTAACCATTGATTTCAGCTCTAAATATGCACATTTTCGAACAAAACATAAGTGTATGTATAACCTGATGTTATAGGACTGTCATCTGAGGAAGAAAATCAAGGTTAGTCAAAAATGATATATCTTTTGCTTGTTTGTTACGATCGCTTACTTTTGCTACTGGGAAATTGCTTGTGTTTTTGGCTATTGTGGTAAGCTAATATAACGCTATATTGTGTTTTCGCTGTAAAACACTTGATAAATCGGAAATATTGTCTGGAATCACAAGATGCCTGTCTTTCAATTGCTGTACACTATGTATTTTTCAGAAATGTTTTATGATGAGTATTTAGTTATTTGGCGTTGGTGTCTGTAATTATTCTGTCTGATTTCGGTGCAATTTCTGATTGTAGCTGCAATGTAAACTATGATTTATACCTGAAATATGCACATATTTTTCGAACAAAACATAAATTTATTGAATAACATGTTATATATAAGACTGTCATCTGATGAAGTTGTTTGTTGGTTAGTTTGGTTGGTTCTTGGTTAGTTAGGTTGGCTTTGTGCATGCTACCTGTGCTGTGAAAAATGTCTGTCCTTTTTTGTATTTGGTGGTGAGAATGTGTAATCAGAATATGTGTGTCAGAAAAAGTGTCAGGAAAAATCCGGACGTAGTGGGAAAAAGTAGCTAAGTTAGCACAATGTGTAACCATTGATTTCAGCTCTAAATATGCACATTTTCGAACAAAACATATGTGTATGTATAACCTGATGTTATAGGACTGTCATCTGAGGAAGAAAATCAAGGTTAGACAAAAATGATATATCTTTTGCTTGTTTGTTACGATCGCTTACTTTTGCTACTGGGAAATTGCTTGTGTTTTTGGCTATTGTGGTAAGCTAATATAACGCTATATTGTGTTTTCGCTGTAAAACACTTGATAAATCGGAAATATTGTCTGGAATCACAAGATGTCTGTCTTTCAATTGCTGTACACTATGTATTTTTCAGAAATGTTTTATGATGAGTATTTAGTTATTTTGGCGTTGGTGTCTGTAATTATTCTGTCTGATTTCGGTGCAATTTTTGATTGTAGCTGCAATGTAAACTATGATTTATACCTGAAATATGCACATTTTTCGAACAAAACATAGATTTATTGAATAACATGTTATAAGACTGTCATCTGATGAACTTGTTTGTTGGTTAGTTTGGTTGGTTCTTGGTTAGTTAGGTTGGCTTTGTGTATGCTACCTGTGCTGTGAAAAATGTCTGTCCTTTTTTGTATTTGGTGGTGAGCTAACATAAATATACGTGGTGTTTTCGCTGTAAAACATTTTAAAAATCGGACATGTTGGCTGGATTCACAAGATGTGTACCTTTCATATGCTGTATTGGACTTGTTAATGTGTGAAAGTTAAATATTTAAAAAATATATATTTTGAATTTCGCGCCCTGCACTTGAGCTGGCTGTTGTCATAAGTGTACCGACGTCGGGCTTGCAGCCATATTAATGTGTAAATATTTGTATGAACATAACAAGATTCAACAACTGAGACATAAACTGAACAAGTTCCACAGACATGTGACTAACAGAAATTGAATAATGTGTCCCTTAACAAAGGGGTAGTCAAAATCAAAAGTAACAGTTAGTATCTGGTGTGGCCACCAGCTGCATTAAGTACTGCAGTGCATCTCCTCCTCATCGACTCCACCAGATGTGCCAGTTCTTGCTGTGAGATGTTACCCCACTCTTCCACCAAGGCACCTGCAAGTTCCCAGACATTTCTGGGGGGGATGGCCCTAGCCCTCACCCTCCGATCTAACAGGTTCCAGACATGCTCAATGGGATTGATATCTGGGCTCTTCGCTGGCCATGGTAGAACACTGACATTCCTGTCTTGCAGGAAATCACGCACAGAACGAGCAGTGTGGCTGGTGGCATTGTCATGCTGGAGGGTCATGTCAGGATGAGCCTGCAGGAAGGGTACCACATGAGGGAGGAGGATGTCTTCCCTGTAACGCACAGCATTGAGATTGCCTGCAATGACAACAAGCTCAGTCCGATGATGCTGTGACACACCGCCCCAGACCATGATGAACCCTCCACCTCTAAATCGATCCCGCTCCCGAGTACAGGCCTCGGTGTAACGCTCATTCCTTCAACGATAAGCGCGAATCCGACCATCACCCCTGGTGAGACAAAACCGCGACTCGTTAGTGAAGAGCACTTTTTGCCAGTCCTGTCTGTTCCAGCGACGGTGGGTTTGTGCCCATAGGCAGCATTGTTGCTTACAACAGGCCTACAAGCCCTCAGTCCAGCCGTTCTCAGCCTGTTGTGGACAGTCTGAGCACTGATGGAGAGATTGTGTGTTCCTGGTGTAACTTGGGCAGTTGTTGTTGCCATCCTGTACCTGTCCCGCAGGTGTGATGTTCAGATGTACCGATCCTGTGCAGTTGTTGTTACACGTGGTCTGCCGCTGCGAGGACAATCAGATGTCCGTCCTGTCACCCTGTAGCGCTGTCTTAGGCGTCTCACAGTATGGACATTGCAATTTATTGCCCTGGCCACATCTGCAGTCCTCATGCCTCCTTGCAGCATGCCAAAGGCACGTTCACACAGATGAGCAGGGACCCTGGGCATCTTTCTTTTGGTATTTTTCAGAGTCAGTAGAAAGGCCTCTTAGTGTCCTAAGTTTTCATAACAGTGACCTTAATTGCCTACCGTCTGTAAACTGTTAGTGTCTTAACGACCGTTCCACAGGTGCCTGTTCATTAATTGTTTGTGGTTCATCGAACAAGCATGGGAAACAGTGTTTAAACCCTTTACAATGAAGATCTGTGAAGTTATTTGGATTTTTACCAATTATCATTGAAAGACAGACAGGGTCCTGAAAAAGGGATGTTTCTTTTTTGCTGAGTATATGGTCTTGGAGAGGATACACTGGCCATTGTTCAACTAAACAGTTCCATATGTCTGGAAAAACAGCAAAGGGGATTCATTGTTCTGTTCATGTATGACTTGTATTGCAGATGGCTGAGGGCCTTGAACATTCATATGGCACTGGTGCTGCTGACGTTTATTTGCATTAAGCTCAGTTAACACTACATCATGAATTTAAGAGGCACTTATGTCTTACATACACCTGAAGGTTTCTTTGTTAGTTCGGTTTGGATGAAAAATGTGCTTGTAGGAGGGAAGGACACTTTTATGGACAGGGTCATTTTATCTGCCTTTTGATTCATTTGGGAACTGAACAACCTTCTTTGAAACATTCACTTCAATACACTGTTCAATAAACAGTGTATTCACCATAGATGATCAGTTACAGATGTATTCGACAAAGCTTATTTCTCACACATGCACAAGACTTTGTTGAGACTTTTGTGGAAGTAGTATGCAAGCAGCTTGGGTAATAACAGTGTATTACATCAGTGTAAGAGGCACATGAAGCAGACTTCATTTTTAAAAGCGGCCATTTTGTCCATCCAGTGATGTTACATATTGTAGCCCACAAGGCAGCTTAATGGAGCTGGAGCTGAACACCATCTGTTCCTTCAGGCCCCTTGCCCACTCCCTCACTCAGCCAAGCCTGAAGTAAACAAGCCATGAAGCTCTTCAAAACGTCTTGGGGTGTCAGTGGGGATTTGGCTTTCCATCTTGTTTCATCTTCACAGACACAGCTCAGACAAACACTGTTCCGTTTCATGAGGCCACTAACTGACCTTGTTACCTAGACTGCACACTAATATGCACACTAATACTGACGATAAAAAACGCTGGTTGTCCGTAATGCTTGGATCCAAATTATAAAATCATCTCTATGTTCCCTAGCCCAAAGTCAACATAAGGTACTTTATAATTTGAGAGAGAAAAATACAATCCATACTAGCTTTTGATAGACTGGTGGTCATTTCGACCTGACACCTCTTATTGGGATTGTAGGATACAAGATGGAGACTGTTTCAATATGGACGCGGACATCACCACAACACTGAGACTGTTGTTCATTAGGGGATTCAGTTTGTCTGGATAATAACAATCTGTCCCATCATAGAGCCAAGCCTCTCTCATTGTCCTCCGTGCCTGGAGCAGAGCAGACATAGAGGGGAGGCAGGAGGAGGCAGGACCCAGCAGCTGGGTCTGGTTTGGCTCTGGCTCACTCCACTCTGCTATGGGTCTGAGTCTATGCTCAGGCAGGGTTCCTCAGCAGCCTGTGGGGTTAAACAGAGGTGGCAGGCGTCCAACCACTTTGGAGGGGGGAGGGTTCAAGTTTAGGCTCCATGACCCCAAAATGATAAGGTGAGGGGTCGTAGAGATGTCAGGAAGCCATTGTTTTCAGAAATGCAGATTATTTGGTTATTTAAACTGACTGGGCTGTGCAGGCAGGGCCCCGTTACTGCACTGAAAGGCCTGCAGACCATCATCCTATTAACCACATCTGTGCTGGCCAGACGTGCACAGCTACTGCGAGAGAGGGGGAGAGCAATGTGGGAGGGGGGGGGGGGGAATGGGGGGTTTGAGGCAATGTGTGCATGTGTGAGGGGAAGTGCTATTGAGAAAGGGTGTTAAGGCGATTCAATGCCAGCGGGAGCGGAAAATATTTTGGGTATGTCAGATTGTTCTGGCAATTCTCACATAGAAACTTCATTAGGAGGAAGGGTGTTTGAAATGCTTTTATCAGTTGTATCACACATTTTTTGTTGTTATCCTGATAGTGGCCATTTTAGGTGCTTTTTAGACCTATACGTGCCTCGATCACACCGACAGCGTCATAGCATTTTGGTTCACCAGAAGAACATTCATTTCCAATGGAAGGCTGTGTTTGCCTTGCAGAATTGCATTGCAGAGACAGTTGCAGTGTGTCCTGTGTGGTGCATTCGTTAGATTTATCGAATGTATGCATCAAACTCTATGCATAGAATGATTGACAGAAATGGTAGCGGAAGGTGAATGTAAACTTTTGTTGCACACATGTCCAGATGATGCTGCGTACCATTTTGCGCAATGATGCTGTCGGTGTGATCAAAGCGTAAGACCCTATGATCCGTGAACCGTACATGAAACAGACAACATATTGGTGTCATTATACTCCTTATAGTGTGCTCTAACAAATGGATTATGTCTAGATTCTGAAATAATAATGTTTACATTCATTTAATTAACATTAAAGCTATAACTATGAATATCTCAAAACTTCCATTTTTTATTTAGCGTATTAGTAGACATACTGTTTGGAACAATATACTCTTAAAAAATATACATTTCCCAGAGTGGCTCTCTGATACTTTTAATGATATGACCCATTTTATACCTAGAAATTGACATTATTGATCATTAATCAATCACAGCCCTTTAGGATTGCGCAGCCCTTTAGGATCCCTTTGAATCCATTTACCATTCACTGTGTTGGTGGTGCTCATAAAATTCTACTTCAGAATTAGCAGGGAGCCCACGCTGGAAATGTGATGTATCTGTAGAGTATATTGTTCCACACAATACGCCTTAAAATTAACAAAATAAAAAAGTTCAAAAGCATATCAAACATTCTTCCTCACAATTAAGTTTGTATGTGAGAATTGCCATAACAATCTGAGATACAAAAAAATGTTTTCCTCTCCCGCTGCCGTAACATGAAATGAAATGAAATTGTATTGGTCACATACACATATTAAGCAGATGTTATTACGGGTGTCGCGAAATACTTGTGTTCCTAGCTCCAACAGTGCAGTAATATCTAACAATTCACAACAATACACACAAATCTAAAAGTAAAAGAATGGAATTAAGAAATATATAAATATTACATTGAGCAATGTCAGAGTAGCATTGACTAAAATACAGTAGAATAGAATACAGTATATACGGTACATATGAGATGAGTAAAGCAGTATTTAAACATTATTTAAACATTATTAAAGTGACTAGTGTTCCGTTATTAAAGTGGCCAGTAATTGCAAGTTACTGGAATCGCCTGTATCCAAGTTGAGAAATCCCAGTTTTTGTGACTTATGGGCGACGGGCGACAATAGGGCTGTTCTGACAAAATATATTTTGCTGTTTTGTAAACAAAGACAAACTGAAGTTTGCTGCTTTATTCTCCATTAGTTTGGTGCTGTGTTGGACCACGTAAACAGACTACTGACGAGGGAGCGTGGTGTAAATGAAACTTGTACAGTGAGCTTTAAAATGACACCAGAGAAAACTGCCTGCGTTGTTTCAGTTTATAATATGCTGCTTCCCTGTTATTAAAGAAGTGGTTCAGGGTATTTCTTCCAGGCGTAAGGCACTCATAGGAATCCATTATCTCCACTAATGAGCTGTTTCAGAGGCTCTAGCCTCTCCCTGACCTCATGTCTCAAGTTCATATCTATCCATTGGTCAGGAATGTGACTAGTTGTCTTCTTAGAGTAAAACAAGACTTTTACATGATCTGCTCTAAAGGCTGAAGTAATGGTTGGTGTTCATTGGATGCCAGATGTACATTCATTTACACTTCGCTTCATTTTGATGTAACTTCATGGTGTATGCTTATGGTTTAACTATTATTATCTATCTGCACACGCCTAAATCAAATTTAAAAAGATGGTCCACTAACTCCACATCCCCTCATTCTCAAACGTACCTATGTCTGCCCAGATCTTGGGACACACCAACAGTCAGTGTCTAATCAACATAATGATCTCTGCGTGATTTACCTGCGATGTTTGATCTTGCAGTGGAAACAGACTCATTAGCACCACAAATTGCCAAAATCTAAAACCCAAAGCCAGAATAAAAGATGAAGTGCTTTTTAAAAAACAGAGAGAAAACTTTCTCGCAAATATTTAAAATGGCTTCAAATCAAACGTGGAGCTGGTGGAAATGAAAGGCAGAGCAGACAGGGGGTCCTGATGAAACCAATTTGAAAGCTGTGATGCCACACCGTCGAACTAGAACAAACAACGTGAATAAACACATCTACAAAAGCTCCCAGCTATCAAAGAGTGGAGGGCTCCCTGAGGATAGATCAGCAGCCCCTCTGGATGGAGGACCAACTGCCAACCCAACCTCCATCTGCCACCCTTCCTTTCAAGCAGTGGTGTAAAGTACTTCAGTACAAATAATGTATCTGTACTTTACTTTACTATTTATATTTTTGGCAACTTTTACTTTTACTTCTCTACATTCCTACAGAAAATAATGTACTTTTACTCCATACATTTTCCCTGACACCCAAAAGTACTCGTTACTTTTTTATGCTTAGCAGGACAGGAAATGGTCCAATTCACACACTTATCAAGAGAACATCCTTGGTTATCCCTACCTCCTCTGATCTGGCGGACTCACTAAACACAAATGCTTCATTTGTAAATGATGTCTGAGTGTTGGAGAGTGCCCCTGGCTATCCGTAAATAAATCAAAAACAAGAAAATGGTGCCGTTTGGTTTGCTTAATTAAATACAATATTTTGAAATAATGTATACTTTTACTTTTGATACTTAAGTATATTTTAGCATTACATTTAATTTTCATACTTAAGTAAATTTAAATCCAGATACTTTTAGTCTTTTACACAAGTATTATTTTACTGGGTGACTTTCACTTTTACTTGAGTCATTTTCTATTAAGGCATCTTTACTTTGACTCAAGGAAGACAATTGTGTACTTTTTCCACCTCTGCTTTCCGGCAGCAGTGTGCTGGGCTTGGCTTTGCAACAACGACCACTACTGGTCCAGCCGCCACACACAGAACTTAATGACAGGGACTCATTTGCACATAACAGGCAAGAAGTGGAGGTTCCTGTCATCTGGTAAATACGTTCAGTATACAGCACATTTGACTTCTGTTCTTTTTCTCCAAGTGTTCCAAATTGTTATAACTTTTTCTCTCACTGTGGTGAGACAGGCCTCTTGTTGGAAACATTTGTAATATTATATAATGCTTTATAATGCTTTATAATGCTATATAATGCTTTATAATGCTATATAATGCTTTATAATGCTATATAATGATATGTAATGCTATATAATGATATGTAATGCTATATAATATTTATAAACACCCATGTTGTAACAGCTGTCTAATGCCTCCTCCTCGGATGAGGAGGAGGAGTAAGGGTCGGCCCAAAACGCAGCGTTGTATGCAGACATAATGGATATTTATTAAAGAAAGACGAAACACGAAAACTCTTACACAAACTACAAAACAACAAACGACGTAGACAGACCTGAACTTGAGCACTTACATATAGACACGAAGAACGCACGAACAGGAAAGACTAGCCAAACGAACGAACAAACGAAACAGTCCCGTGTGGTGCAACAGACACAGGAGCAATCACCCACAAACAAACAGTGAGAACAGCCTACCTTAATATGGTTCTCAATCAGAGGAAACGTCAAACACCTGCCTCTAATTGAGAACCATATCAGGCAACACATTTAACCCCACATAGAAACACATAACATAGACTACCCACCCAGCTCACGTCCTGACCAACTAATCAAAGTTAAACAAAGGACAATAAGACAGTAGACAGTGACAGTAAGACAGTGACAGTACCCCCCCCCCCCCCCACCCACCCCAAGATGAACCTCAAGGGGAGGGTCTGGGTGGGCATCTGTCCACGGTGGCGGCTCCGGCTCCGGACGTGGTCCCCACCCCACCATAGTCAATCCCCGCTTCCATAGCCTCCTCCAAATGGCAACCCTCCAAATGAACCCCACTGGATTAAGGGGCAGCACCGGACTAAGGGGCAGCACCGGACTGAGGGGCAGCTCCGGACTGAGGGGCAGCTCCTGACTGGCTGGCGGATCCTGGCTGGCTGGCGGATCCTGGCTGGCTGGCTCTGGCGGATCCTGGCTGGCTGGCTCTGGCGGATCCTGGCTGGCTGGCTCTGGCTGCTTATGGCTGGCTGGCTCTGGCTGCTCATGGCTGGCTGGCGGCTCTTGCTGCTCATGGCTGGCTGGCGGCTCTTGCTGCTCATGGCTGGCTGGCGGCTCTTGCTGCTCATGGCTGGCTGGCGGCTCTGGCTGCTCATGGCTGGCTGGCGGCTCTGGCTGCTCATGGCTGGCTGGCGGCTCTGGCTGCTCATGGCTGGCTGGCGGCTCTGGCTGCTCATGGCTGACTGGCGGCTCTGGCTGCTCATGGCTGGCTGGCGGCTCTGGCTGCTCATGGCTGGCTGACGGCTCTGGCTGCTCATGGCTGGCTGACGGCTCTGGCTGCTCATGGCTGGCTGGCGGCTCTGGCTGCTCATGGCTGGCTGGCGGCTCTGGCTGCTCATGGCTGGCTGGTGGCTCTGGCTGCTCATGGCTGGCTGGCGGCTCTGGCTGCTCATGGCTCTTGCTGCTCATGGCTGGCTGGCGGTTCTGGCTGCTCATGGCTGGCTGGCGACTCTGGCTACTCCTGTCTGGCGGAAGGCTCTAGCGGCTCCTGTCTGGCAGACGGCTCTGAAGGCTCAGGACAGACGGGCGGCTTTGAAGGCTCAGTACAGACGGGCGGCTTTGCAGGCTCAGTACAGACGAGGGGTTTTGAAGGCTCAGGACAGACGGGCAGTTCAGGCGGCGCTTGGCAGACGGACAGCTCAGACGGCATTGGGCAGACGGGCAGTTCAGGCGCCGCTGGGCAGATGGCAGACTCTGGCCGGCTGAGGCGCACCTTAGGCCTGGTGCGTGGTGCCGAAACTGGAGGTACCGGGCTAAGGACACGCACCTTCAGGCTAGTACGGGGAGCAGCAACAGGACGCACAGGACTCTGGAGGTGCACAGGAGGCTTGGTGCGTGGTACCGGAACTGGAGGTACTGGGCTGGAGACACGCACCACAGGGCTAGTGCGTGGAGGAGGAACAGGGCTCTGGAGACACACAGGAGGCTTGGTGCATGGTGCCGGCACTGGTGGTAATGGGCTGGAGACACGCACCACAGGGCTAGTGCGTGGAGGAGGAACAGGGCTCTGGAAACGCACAGGAAGCCTGGTGCGTGGTGTAGGCACTGGTGGTACTGGGCTGGGGCGGGGAGGTGGCGCCGGATATACCGGACCATGCAGGCGTACTGGCTCCCTTGAGCACTGAGCCTGCCCAACCTTACCTGGTTGTATGCTCCCCGTAGACCGACCAATGCGGGGAGGTGGAATAACCCGCACTGGGCTGTGTAGGCGAACCGGGGACACCATGCGTAAGGCTGGTGCCATGTATGCCCGGCCCGAGGAGACGCACTGGAGGCCAGATGCGTTGGGCCGGCTTCATGACATCCGGCTCAATACTCAATCTAGCCCTGCCAGTGCGGGGAGGTGGAATAACCCGCACCGGGCTATGCACACGTACAGGAGACACCGTACGCTCTATCGCATAACACGGTGTCTGCCCGTACTCTCGCTCTCCACGGTAAGATCGGGGAGTTGGCGCAGGTCTCCTACCTGACTTCGCCACACTACCCCCCCCCCAAGACATTTTTGGGCTTGACTAACAGGCTTCCTACCTCGTCGTCGTGCTGCCTCCATTCGCCGGTATCCCTCCGCACACTGCGCCAGAGAATCCCAGGCGGGCTCCGGCACTCTCCTTGGGTCGATCGCCCACCTGTCGATCTCCTCCCACGTAGTGTAGCCCAGATCCTTCTCCTGCTTCCGGGCTAGCTCCTCAAAACGCCACCTCTCTGCTTTCGCTGCCTCCAGCTCAGCTTTGGGGCGGCGATATTCTCCTGGCTGTGCCCATGGACCTTTACCGTCCAATATTTCCTCCCATGTCCATGAATCCTGCGATCGCTGTTGCTTTCTCCCACGCTGCTTGTTCCTAGGTTGGTGGGTGATTCTGTAACGGCTGTCTAATGCCTCCTCCTCGAATGAGGAGGAGGAGTAAGGGTCGGCCCAAAACGCAGCGTTGTATGCAGACATAATGGATATTTATTAAAGAAAGACGAAACACGAAAACTCTTACACAAACTACAAAACAACAAACGACGTAGACAGACCTGAACTTGAGCACTTACATATAGACACGAATAACGCACGAACAGGAAAGACTAGCCAAACGAACGAACAAACGAAACAGTCCCGTGTGGTGCAACAGACACAGACACAGGAACAATCACCCACAAACAAACAGTGAGAACAGCCTACCTTAATATGGTTCTCAATCAGAGGAAACGTCAAACACCTGCCTCTAATTGAGAACCATATCAGGCAACACATTTAACCCCACATAGAAACACATAACATAGACTACCCACCCAGCTCACGTCCTGACCAACTAAACAAAGTTAAACAAAGGAAAATAAGGTCAGGAACGTGACACATGTCTAAAGTGTTGGCCAAGCACTTAAATAACTTTAGATTTTTGTCATACTCATCGATCTTTCTCTACAACACTCGTTTTCTCATAACTATTATGAACATTAAATGATATCCAAATGCTTACATTAAAGCATTTATCTTTCTCTTCTGATATGACTGGAGGTCTGTAGGACCCTTGAGAGGTGCTTGCCATTGCCTTTTTCTCTCTACCAATGTGATCCATTACAGTGTGTGGCATTACCCTCATCCAGAGCTGTGAATAATGTAGGAGTGATTCTGCCGCAGAAGTCATTTACATTCTAATCAATACCAAATGTGAAGGCATGGGAGAGGGGACAGGATCTCTCTCTATCTCTCCATCTCTCTCTCTCCTCACACACTCATGTATGAAGTGTCTAAGTACTTGACGTGGTCTCAGGGCAATTATTTGGTATGTAAATCTGTGACACTCCATTTAGTATGATATGTTAGCTTGCATTATGAATGGAATAGCAGTCAAACAATAGCATACAAATTAGAGGACGTATAGTATCATACGTCTTACCTGGTCTTACAGTAGCATACGAGTGGCTCATACGAGTGGTCATTGTAAATAAGAATTTGTTCTTAACTGACTTGCCTAGTTAAATAAAGGTTACATTAAAAAAGTCAGTTATTATGCATGTTGGAGGGCGTATAGTATCATACGTCTTTTTCCGAGACCAGATTTCTTGTTGCGTAGTAACAACAAAGGAGAATTACCGGGAGAATTTACGTTGCTGGTCAGGTGAACTAACGACAAAAGTTAGGATCATTTATGTGAAAGGTTAGGGGAACTAAAACAACAACGTTTAGGGGAATTTACATATAGGGTTAGGTGAATTGGGTTAAGTTTAAAATAAGGGTAAAGGTTAGCTAAAATGCTACAGTTGTCCATGACGCAACTCGAACACGCAACCTTTGGATTGCTAGACGCCCACGAATACTCCTTGACCAATCTCCCTACTTTTGTTTCTGTCTAAAGTAACAAGACCATTAGTAGGTATCATACATCACCTTGGAGGTGCTCAGAAATAAGTAAAGTATGTTTCGTATGTCTCAGAGGCCAGGCTGAAGTGTTATGAGCCAATGGCATCCTTCACAAAAATATATAGATTTTAGTCCACTGGAAAATTCTGCAGATAAAGGGTCAACAACGTGTCATGACAGAGAGGATAATATATAATATAAATAATACTCTATTCGTAGGAAATGTACGAAACAATATACAGCACACTGTTTTTTGATTTATAGATATCCACTCCATTCACTCTACATCTTAAATTCAATATCCTTGAAATTGTTTCTATTTAGAAGTGGTTTCCCTTTCAAGAAGAGATAAGTGCCAGGTGCCTATGCTGAATCTGCACTCACGTACAATAGATGCTGATGCATATCAGTCCTTAATGTTTTTCTCTGGGTGAGGGTTTGCGGAGTTTGAGTGGTGAATCAGCTCTATTGCTGCAGGTGAGGGTAAGGGGGTGGCAGGGTGTTGCTACATGCCTACTCTCTGTCAGAGGAGTAATTGATGAGGTGTTGCGAAACTTCTGCCTGTGAGAGCTTCTTCCTAAAGAGTTGGGGCAAGAGGACAGAGCAGAGGTCAATTATTGCCGTTTCTAATGTAGAATTCAACTAAGATCCACATGCATACTCTGTCGCATGCACGCACATACACGTAGAGAGGTCACTTTATAGATCATCATGCAGCATTGCAGTTCCAGCTTTGTAGTGTTGTTTAGACTCTCCAGCTTCTGTTTATGCTGTTGACAGAGCTCTTCTATCTGTTTAGACTACATTCTTCCCACTGGGCACAGACACCAATTCAATCTCTATTCCTCGTCGGTTCCACGTCATTTCGATGAAACGACGTCGATTCAACCAGTGTGTGCCCAGTGGGTTGGGCCCTGCTCTGCTGACACTATTGAAAATGACATCTTCACATTTGAGGGGGATTATAAATATACAAAGAAACATGCTTTGTCTCCACAATACACAGGCCAATTGTAAACGGCTCCGTTGCCGAAACAAGACATTCCTTCATCTGACTTCACAGCAGTGTCTCAACTGTGGCACATGTAGGTGGATGCAGACAGAAACCCAGGCTCTGTGGTGTTGCATGCTCCCTCTAATTATCCAATCTCTCTCTCTCGCTCTCTCGCTCCCCTCCTCCTCTCTCTCTCTCTCTCTCTCTCTCTCTCTCTCTCTCTCTCTCTCTCTCTCTCTCTAGCACACCTGCTGTATCGACAACTGACATTTACTCCTGATGTGCTGACCTGTTACACCCTCTACAACCACTGTGATTATTATTTCACCCTGTTGGTCATCTATGAACGTTTGAACATCTTGAAGAAGAATCTGGCCTTAATGGCCATGTACTCTTAAAATCTCCACCTGGCACAGCCAGAAGAGGACTGATCACCCCTCAGAGCCTGGTTCCTCTCTAGGTTTCTTTCTTGGTTCCTGCCTTTCTAGAGAGTTTTTCCTAGCCACCCTGCTTCTACATCTGCATTGCTTGCTGTTTGGGGTTTTAGGCTGGGTTTCTGTATAAGCACATTGTGACATCTGCTGATGTAGAAAGGCCTTTATAAATACATTTAATTTAATTTGATTTGATACCCTGCTTGTGGGTTCATCTCCTCAAGGGCACTCGTTATGCTGAGGGAGGGGCCAATGTCACCTCCATCCTCAGCACAGAAAAGGAAACATTTAGAGAGTGGGCTGTGCCTGTATTTTGCTGTAGTTGTTGGGTTGCGTGAGGTGCGGGGTGGTTGAAAAGAAATGACAAAATAACTTCATCAAAGCCAGATGGGTCGATCGCTGTAGCAGGAGGGTGTGTGTGTTTTCAGGGGAGGTTGGCTGAGGAGGCAGCCGCTGTTGTGCTGTTGTGTTCTTGTACTCCTTAGGACCCAGGGGAATCTCTGTCTCTTTGACATCTCCCTCTCTCTTTCTCTCCCTTCTCTCTCTCTCTCTCTCTCTCTCTCTCTCTCTCTCTCTCTCTCTCTCTCTCTCTCTCTCTCCCCCTCCCCCTCTCTCTCCCCGCCTTCTTTCTCTATCCCCCCCCCTCTCTCTCTCTCCCCTCCCCCTCTCTCTCCCCCCCTTCTCTCTCTATCCCCTTATTATTCTCCTATGTTCTTTGATCTGCTCTGGTCCTCTGTTTGGCACCAGCTGTTTGCCTCCTCTCTCTCTCTCGCTCTCTCTCTCTCTCTCTCTCTCTCTCTCTCGCATCCCTGCGCATGCTGGAAAAAATGACAGAATTAAGGCTGCGGAACAAACGCACCAACAAAGACCAAACAGCCTGGCGGTCCATGAGATAGTTCTTCATCTGTTTTGAAAACAGATAAAAAGATAAACAGTCAGCAAAATAGAAAAAAGGAAGAGGTCTGATCAAGGCAATTAAACAATGAGACATTAAATCCAGAAGACTTGAATCCAGTTGATGTATTTTATCAAAGCATCACAATAAGGCTTAAATACACCTTGCATATATTCCTGTGGTATATATTCTGTATTATTGCTCCATGTTTCTGCATGCCCTATTCAATCAAAATCAGTTAACTTAAAACACCATTGTCACACACACATCTACACTCATACACGTGACAGACGTGTGGCTCAGTTGGTAGAGCATGGTGCTTGCCACGCCAGCGTAATGGGTTTGATTCCCATGGGGGAGCAGCACGGGAAAGAGTACAGAAATGTATCAACTCACTACTGTAAGTCGCTCTGGAGAAGAGCGTCTGCTAAAATGAAAATATACATTTTTACGTGAGATCACATACAGAGGAAGAGGAGAGGAGGAGACGAGGAGAGATTTGGCACCTGTGTGATTTGTTAGCTCCTGAGGTGTTTTTCACCCTCTATCTATCCCTCACCCTCTCTTCTTCTCCTGAGCACTCAGCTCCTCACAGCAGCACCATGACAGGAAGGAGGTTTTTCTTGGCAGCGTCTCTCCTCTCTCTCAGCAAAACAGGCTTCAGTCCGCTGCACTGGTCAGCTAGCACAAGCTTGTCAGGGGCCCAACTCTCTCTTCCTCTCTCTCCCTCTCTCCCTCTATCCCCCTTCTCATTCCCTCTCAATATCACTGTCAATATGTCTCTCTTGTCAACTTTTCTACTTCCTCTTTGCTCACACGTTCATTACCGTTCGTTCAGCTTCACTCAATTCTCATTCCATCTATCCGGATCCGTGTTCCTCCCCATCATCATACTGTAGCATCAGAATCGCTACATGTTCACTTTCTGTGGGAGCGTTCTGTACTTTGTCTTTTTTTTTTGTGCAAGTCACCAGATTCACAAAGAAGCTACTCTTTCATTTCCTGTTTTCCTTCTCTTACTCTGTCTCTCTATCTGTGACTGTAGTAGTGTGTCCTCTCTCTCTCTTCCACTGCTCTGCTCTGTGCTGGAGTGGACCTAAGCCTCCAGAGAGGCTCCTGTCCTGCCTGACTCACAGAGAGATGGCTGGGAGGGTGTTTGGAAAACAGCAAACTGGTGACAGATTAAGAGATTTGGGAGGTAAGCGTCCCACAGAGGAAGTGCCCTCAGTCATGGATATGCTGTCATTGCCGTTATTCATAAATATATAATGGATTAAATCAGCTAAATTAATGAAAGTTCTACCTCATTTTACAAAGCAAGCGTTTGTCCAACATCACCCCTCCCTAACCCTGGGAAACTGCGCTATTGATGGAATGTTTTTGCCTGACAGATCAAATCCAAACTAGGTTGTAACAAGGGATGACGGATGATTTGAACATAAACAGTAAAACCCGCAGATTATGTACACTACTTGACTAAGATTAAGACATTTTAAATAGTCTGAGGTCCGGGTATCCGGTTTGACGTAAAAAAAAAAAAGTGCAAAAAGAATTATGTGGAAGTTGTTTAATGCTGAACTCCTACATAAACAGAAATGACTCCCACATAAACAGAAATGACTCCCACATAAACAGAAATGACTCCCACATAAACAGAAATGACTCCTACATAAACAGAAATGACTCCTACATAAACAGAAATGACTCCCACATAAACAGAAATGACTCCTACATAAACAGAAATGACTCCTACATAAACAGAAATGACTCCTACATAAACAGAAATGACTCCTACATAAACAGAAATGACTCCTACATAAACAGAAATGACAAAGAGAGATGAGAGAAACTACATGAAACTACACCCTGTCTAGGCCTACATAATATCAACAGATGTAAACATGAATGTGGGGGAGGAGATTTAAGGACATGAGCTGAGACCATTTGGAGAACCATTTGTAGCTCATTACAGATATAATATCTTAATTTGACCAGTTTCTCACAGCAGGATAATAGTCCTGCAGCAACGGGAAATGTGGATTATTCCGTGGATTATAGTGAATGGACATTTTTGTAGGGGTTCATGTTAGGGCAAATCAAGTTTGACATTTTAGTGGAAAATACAAACTTTTAGAAGCCTTTCTATACCTAGAATACAGTACAAGTTTCCATTTCCTGCAACAAAAGGGGGATCAAATTAAGATCCTACAACTGTATCTTCATTAAGAGTTGATGTTCAGTAGACTCACTGTGATGGGCCTGTTGGAAAATGAAAGTTTCACAGCACTTTGGCAGATGTTACATTTTAATCTGGAAAGGTCTAGACTTCTAGTTCCACGACTGGAATGTCCTGACTGAGCCCCTAGAGAGAGAACATCGGTGCCGGGTGTCCGAGCAGTATACTAGTGTATACTAGTGTAGTGTAGTGTATACTAGTGTGAGTATACACACATTTGTTCTTCAGACTAACGGTCTTTGATTGTAGTTATTCCTCTGACTCATTAAAGTCCTTTTAGCTCTAAATACATATCACATTGCATCCTAAAGCGATGAATAATTGTATATGTTTTTAATGGATTACGTATTTCATAAAAGTCATCGCTGTTTCAAGTTTCCGGTGTGTTTCTGAGTGCATGATCAGCGATAGGACTGCAACTCCTAAATGGATAAAAGCATATAAAAGAAGGTGTCTTTGGCACAGAGGAAACTAGATCAAACAAATGTTGTTTAGAGTAAAATCATGGGAAAATGACGGATAGAAAAGGAAGAATCGTAGATGTTTAATTTTTACATTGGGAGGGAAATCAGACTTGGCGTGGTTCAGGTTTTCTTCTAAAAAGACCTAACTGTCAAACATGTTGATTTGATTTATTAGGATCCCAATTCACCGTCACCAATGGCGACAGCTAGTCTTACTGACGTCCTACCAGCGGAGGCTGCTGAGGGGAAGAAGGCTTGTAATAATGTCTGGAACGGCGCAAATGGAATGGCATCAAACAAATGGTAACCATGTGTGTGATGTATTTGATACCATTCCACCTATGCAGCTCCAGCCATTACCACAAGCCCGTCCTCCCCAATTAAGGTGCCACCAACCTCCTGTGGGTCCAACACATAACGAAAAAGACATTACAGACAAAATACTTTACAATTTACATACATTGTAGACCGTAGATGCTGAATTGGATAATTAGTTCTTCCTCCCACAAAGGTACTGAATCATTTATTGTCCTACTGTCTGGTACATTGGTTATATTTACTAACTATATCCCTGCTCTTATCTTTAATGGTTATAACCAACAGGAAATCACTCAGCTTTTAAGTATAATAGTAGGTAATGATTACACAGGATGCAGACACTGTTGAATACCTAGACTAAAGAGTACATCATCTAAAGGCAGAGAGAGACAGAGGCTGAGTCAGAGAGCCATATAAAATGTTAGTGGTTGGTCCCAGTGAAAATATGAACTGACCTCTATATCTGGGACTGAGGAGTAGTGCCCTGCTTTCCACCTTGAGTTATAAGTATGCACCATCTGTATCAATCATCCTTGAATACCTAAGAATACCCTCCTTACCATGAGGCAACATGCCATACAGATGTCGGATCTTAACTTGATCCCTCTTTTGTCGCAGAGAATTTTCCTGCTGCATCAGGATATTCATATGAGCTTCATGAGTCCCTGAAAAAGAGCAGTCCTCTTTCTCTCCATGTGGGGGTAGTCGAGTCATTGGGATCAGGGCTTGCTATCAAAATAATATTCTCTCTCATTTGCTCAAATGCTAGGCCTAGATCCTATTACTGCAACATTCAATTGTATCTGAAATGCAGCCATACACATCAACAACTGTCGTTTTAGCTTAATAACACAAGATAGATATTGGTTACCACTAAACTACAACATACAAGTGTCAAGGGTATGCTAAGATCAAAATGTAGTTTAATTGTGGCCTGGGACGGTCTGACGGTTAGGGTAGCTGCTTTCAGCATGCACATATAGTCCTACTGTGTCAGAGTGTGTTCGCTTCTGGCCCACCCCCTCCCAGGCACAAATAACTCAATCCCCTTGATTTATTTACACATTTCAAATATGGACAGTTTTACCCCGATCTTGATAAGAAATGGCCATACCAGACGTTTTGGATAACATAACTAGGAAACTAATAGAATACTACTAATATGGTACACCAACATTAGTTTCCATTCGTACAAAGTGTTGGGTAAATTGCCACAGTAGCTGTAAAAAAAAAGGTGTACATTCACAACGCAGGGCGCGGCAGATGTTTATTAAGCCTTCGCAGAAGGCAGGAATCGTGGTCACAGGCAGACAATAGTCAAACACAGGTAGGTAGTCAAAAACAAACAATACCTCACAACCATACAAACAGAAAGAACTGAACTAAATGGGGAGCTGATGAGACCAGGTGAGAAACGAACACAGGTGAAAGCAATGAATAAAAATGAAAGACAGGGCTACGTTCCAGAACACAAAGAAACAGGGCTACGTTCAAGAACACCAAGAAAAAGAACACAAGGTTGACTAAGAAAAGAAAAGCAGAACCTTATGTTTCCATGGTAAACAACTAAATACTTTGTTTATATTCTACAGAATGCTTGTCAAATAGATCAATCGCCCATAGTCTGTTCAAAAAGGAATAAATTGTTCAGATTACAATACCAACCAGAGGTCGAACATATCTTGAAAGACTTTTGTTGCGAGCACGACTAAGGTAACACCTTTTAGGGAGCGGTAATGAGGTGACCAATAATGTTGCAATTGAGATCAGCTATGCAGGTGAATTTAGTGCGTATTGATGGTTTAAAATGAGACATCAGCTAGCATTAATTTAGTGCCGTTAGCCTGTCCATTGTCAAAGAATGAGATGTGTGAAAACCCATAATAGGCTACAGATTGTGTCTCTGGCTGAGTTGATTTGGGCCATCGGTTGATTGACAGATGTAGGCCTACAGTAGAACGATCAACTTTCCTCCAGTATGGTTGCTCGTCCACGTTGTATATTTAATATAGTTCTGGTCTTTGTTGTAGATTGACGCGGTGAAGATGTTTATGCATTTGAGTCTATCCTTGGATGATTTCATTGAACTTAGAAATGTTTCTTTGACGTGTCAATTATCAGACTATTCGTTTTATTTCTTGAAAACATTCAAATAAATGCAATTACCTTGTGGGCCTAATGTAGGCTCAGGGTAGTCAGTACGACGCCCTAGACTGGGTGCAAAAACAGGAGGTTGCTTAAACCACTGCACTAGGGCAGTTCACAATGCTCTAGCGAGCACTAAGAATACAAAAAATACGGATGATACATAGGGCGTCATTTTTGTTGTTGTTGTGCCTCCCCCAAACCATAGCCACTTGGAATGAATGCCTACACTGTTGCCTTTGAGTTGTTTCTATTTTATCCCTGGCACCATACTGAATTAACCGTGTAACCACGCAGAATTCACGCGTAAAAAATAGACAGTCATCCGCGAGTGAAAGGGCAGTGGACGGGATTCCAACCCATGCAGACTCTGCCATATGCGTGCCGGGGTCAGTGGCTATAACCGCTGGACGAAACAGGCACTGAGAAATACATTCATTTATTCGGCCTATTGCTTTCCTTTAACAGTATAATACAACAATTGATCGAAAATTTTACTTAACGAGAAATACATCTTCCCCCTACAAATATGTCAATGTATTATAATTCACATAATAATTAACACGAGACGCACTATAGCCTGCATGTAACCTATAAAGTGGTCAAATTAAGAACCAACATCTGTAAGTTCTAACTATTCACTCCCATTGCACCAGGCAGCATACAGATACAGTATAAACTGCTCTCTCTCTACTAGTCTACCTGTTTCTCAGTCTGCTATGTGTGAGCATTTTGATGGCGTGCAGATCTAACCTGACAGCCATGATGGAGGCCTTCATGTCTTATCTTTAGGCAGCCTGTCCTTGGGAGCCAGACATCCATCTCCTCTAAGAGGCATGACATGGCCAAGTGAAGGTGATGATGTAATGGATGAGGCTGGCTGCATGGCATCACAAGGTAATGCTGTACCTGCCTGTCCCTGTCTGTCACATAGTGCACATGGTGACGTGGCCTCTGCTGAGACAAGACATGAGACAGGCCTCAGAGATGTCCTGAGAGGGTAACCTGAAGGTGACCTAACTGCTTCTGGACATGCTGAGGTAGCATGACTTACCTAGCTTTAAGAAAGGGTTCCATTGACTGTTGCTGGTAGAATTGTGGCAGTGAAACTGGCTGTGGAAGAGAGCTACTCGCTAATTCTTCTTTACCTGCTTCATATTGTATGCTGATGCTCTGGACTCAAGGTCCAGTATTTTTTAAATAATTGCACAGGGAGGAGACATTGATGGGCGAAAAATCCCTCTGAAGAGGGAAAATCCAATCCTATTTTGCTGTGATGTATAGGAAAGTAGATGTAAGTCACAGTCTAGCTGGGTTTGATCAGTTGTGTCCAATCGTCTCATTGCCTCCTCTCTGTCAGAGGAGCTTAGAGGAGCCAAACTTTCTCAACACCCTACCCAGACCCACCCAGCCACCCAGACCCACCCAGCCAGACAGACCCACCCAGCCACCCAGACCCACCCAGCCAGACAGACCCACCCAGCCACCCAGACCCACCCAGCCAGACAGACCCACCCAGCCACCCAGACCCACCCAGCCAGACAGACCCACCCAGCCACCCAGACCCACCCAGCCACCCAGACCCAGCCAGACAGACAGCCATGTAGCTAGAATTGCATAACAACAGCCAACCATCTGGACCAGGAGGAGGTCCTTGTCCCAACCAAACAACATGGAAATGCATTTATTTGGCTTAACCTAAAGTAGCAGGTGTAAAAAGATACCTGAGCGGAGTCCCGACTTCCGTTTTTCAGTGGACCGAAATGATGTCCAAGTAGGTTGGAAGAAGCTCATATCATCAAGGACAAGCAGGCTGCAGGACACACATGTATCCAATTCCCTCCTTCTCTGTCTCTGATGTTGAGGCTGGACAGGCAGCCAGACACGTGCTCTGGATGGGTGTTTGTCTGCAGCATAGGGCCAGACGCTGCCTTGTCAGCTTCTCTGATGGAGTCAAAGCCCAGAGCTGATTTAATTGAAGTGGGCAGAGTGAGGACAGAACGATCCGCCCCCACCCCCCAACCACCACTACATTCCCTCCTCCTGCCTGGAAATAGAGAGATGTAGAGTGAGTCCACTAATGGTACACCAGCTGGATGGAGTCTCCATCAAACTACAGTTAATTATTCAGCTTCCAGAGGGTTCTCCCCAAATTATTTAAAAGCCTGCTAAGGCAGTGGGAGGAGAAGGAGGAGGAGAAGAAGAAGGCGGGTCCTCCAGTGAAGTAGTCAATGTTTTCTTTAAGAGTTCCACCAACCTCCATCAGTCCCATAGCGTGGAATATAAATTACTCATCAAGTCTGCCCTGAGCTAAAAAACTATATCATGAATCAAAGTGGACAATTGAAATTAGGCCTGCTCAGCTTTTGCTCTAATTCGCCAGTTTCTAAATATCAATACAGTGCTGGTTAAAGCGTCCTATAGAGTTCAAAGCTGCGATAGCGCGCAGTCTAATGGGAAATACGTCCGCGACTCAACAACAGACAATTAAATGAGGTTGTTAAATATGTAATAATGGGCCGCCGGACAACAATGACTTGAGTTTTACAGATGAGAGACCAGACATCCCTGGACAATTCAGAGCAATGTGTAAGATAGAAACCCAGTTGATAATGAGGAATGTAAAGCCCAGTTCCGTCATGTAGTTGAAGACAGGGTGGATTTAGCAGTCCTTCTGGGTAGGTGTCCTGGCAGGGTTGACTGATTGAAATTCCATGTCCGTATACATAACACTCAATCCGTGTCCACTCAGCAAAGAGGGAATAAATCAGCTTGTCCCGGCCATCCCTCAACAGGCCCCCAAAAGCCTTTAATAACAAGCCCTAGCTGCCTGCAGAGCCGAAGCCCTGATTGTTTTGAGTGAAAACAGATGTGGTTTCTTCACATCGCTGCAGCCTCAGCCTCTGCCTCACTGGTGGAACGGAGCAGGCCTATCTCTGTCACAAGGCCCGCCATGTTGTCTTCCTCAAACATCCGGCCGCTGGATGAGCCCAGCTGACCCTTTGCCCCATCCCCTCCTTTCGTCTCCCCTTTGCCTCTCCACATTGCAAAAAAATAAACAATTACAAACAAGACGAAAACACACGGTTTCTTCCCACAGCCCTCGTAAAGAACACAAGAGAGTCTGGGTGAGCACAATCATGCCCGAAGCAATGATGAAATAAAACACCAGCACCATTCCCCTAATGTGCGCCAAAACGCCTGCCATGTTTATTACATCTGACCATCTGGGTTTTACACGTGCATGTCTGCTGGACACAGCTCCACACAGCTGCCATGCAGTCACATACAGGTCAGAGGTCACAGTGTCAGCCAGTGGGTTATTAGAGGCAATCAACTAAAACGCCTATGACACACAAGTGTTTAAACGCACCGAGCAGAGCAAGGTAGTTTACCTCTCATTTGGAAATGTGGGAAATATAAATGACTCTCTCTTTTTTTCCCCAGTTAATCACTGCTCATTTATTTCCTGTTAACTGTAAAAAGGGCCTCATGGGGAGACAAAGGCCTTTGCAGCGAGGGAAAAAACCAACAGTGTCTCCCGCAGGGTCCTCAGTGACTGATATTTTTCAGTGATTTGTTTAAACAGTCTCAAATGTCCCCCTCCCCCCTCAAATGCTCCCCTCCCTCGTTGCACATGTGGTGTGTGTCCTGCGGGGCCCCTGAATGCTGGTCGGGTTCCCCTGCGGCCCAGAGGCTTTAATCAAAGCAGGACGGGAGGGCCTAGAATGGGCCCTCACACCGCCCTGCTGCCTCTCCTGTGACAGACATGCAAGAGAGGCCAACCCTGCCCTTGAGCGCCGAGCCTGGATCTCTTTTCCCCAGTCAGGCTATTTCCTTTCTCTGTCTCTGTCCCTCTCTGTCTCTCTCTGTCTCTTTCTGTGTGTGTCTCTCTCTCTCTCTCTCTCTTTCTCTCGCTCTCTGACTCAGCCATTGAGCATCACTAGCAGTTTGGTCTCACCCAGCTCAATGTTTGCCAGCTGAGTCAGGAAGGAAATATTTACCCTGAGCTAGTGTGAAGAGGTCACGACCTCCAGGTCAGACTGAAGGTGAGGAAGTGGGTGGGTTCATGTATGGAAGTGTTTATGCACATCACTCATAGGAGGCCACAGGGTATATACTTTTAGAGGCTATCACACACATTTTCTTACATTATTTTAGGAATGTTTTATTTCTTGCTATATTAGTGTCAATTGTGCAGAATGCTTATTTTCCCTATGAAACATTTGTTTTGAAATCAACCAAGCTTTGAGTAGAGTTGCATGTACCTATTAGCTTGTTACAGAGGAAATACTAAGGTATGAAAGTAATACAGTTTTACATTTAAGCATTGGTGGTATTTTCCTAGTATTTTCCTATTCCAAGTACAACTTCTGTATTTGCTGCTAGTACTGAAAGTTTCTGTGTTCCTGGATGAACCACTCAGACTCTGCTGCCATAGCAGCGGATGCTATTTTAACATGGCCATGGATTTACTAATTACAGATAACATTGCTGGATCAACAAAAGAACTCTAGTACAGCATATGGGTCCATTACTGGGATGATGAAGCTTTGGAAAATATTAATTGCAAAATATTTCTCTGGGTTATACAAGCATGAGGTTGGCATGACCTAGAGAGAAATCTATTTTTCAAGTCACTACAGTGTATCAAAATGAAGAGAAGAAAGACGACATTTGTCGAGCGAAGAAAAAAATGACCAACTATACAACTTTTTAAAGAAATTAAAGTTAAACTTTAAGGTAGCATAAAACAGGGTTTCCCAAGCTCGGTCCTGGGAATTTGTGAAGTTGTTTGATTTAACTAATCCAAGTTACCATTTGCAATATTCACTTTGGCAGATGCACAATTGGGGTTTCATAGTCTCCTTCGGTCCACAGTGCTGCTGCTCCTGCTGCAGTATGTTGGTGAATCATTTGTCATTGGCCGTCACATTATGGGATTTCAGAATCATCTGGGAATTAACAGGATCGTCTGTCCTGTGTGTGAGTGTGAGTGTGAGTGTGAGTGTGAGTGTGAGTGTGAGTGTGTGTGTGTGTGTGTGTGTGTGTGTGTGTGTGTGTGTGTGTGTGTGTGTGTGTGTGTGTGTGTGTGTGTGTGTGTGTGTGTGTGTGTGTGTGTGTGTGTGTGTGTGTGTGTAAGACGTAGATGTGTTAGTGAACTGATGCTCTATCAGGGTACTGTAGTCACAGCCAAACTGATGCTCTACCAGTGATACTGCATTCACAGCCAAGCCATCCTTCCCTCCCTTCTCACGCCAAGACAAGGCGATTTAGTTAATTGCCTAATTTGTGGATTGAAATATTACACAGGATATGTTCTGCGCTATGGTCTGTTTTGAGTGCTTTTCCAAATTGATGGTTTGCTGCTGAATAAAAAAATAAGGAAATGTTTTTTTTTCTGCAGCTTGGAGATGTGGCAAGTCTCCAGAGGAATGATAAAACAACAATGTCTTGTAAATTTGTTTTTCTTTTTTTGACACATATCAAATCAGAGTGTGTGGTCAACTGAACAGTTATGGCGTCCATTAGTATGACATCCTGGGATTGAATGTTGGCTTGTGAAAGCCAGACTGTGGTGTTAAAGTTAAAAACAACATAAGCATAAACCTCTCCTAGCTGTGGCATTGTCCTGGACGGTACCCATGGCATGAGAAAGTCCTGTTGGGGAATTTGGTTGTGCAATGCTCTCTGTCGATTGCTTTTGAGTTTAAGAAAGCCAGGATTTCCTAATGCTGAGATTGGGGAGCCCTTAACAGATTGATCCGCAACAGGGGACAGTCTATTCTTTAGAAAAGGAAGTAGACTAGAAAAAGTTGTGGAGCAGTGTGGGAGAACAGAAAGCCTGAGATAGTCTTCATTTAATCTCTTCAGTCGTGCTACCTGAGGGGGGGGGGGGAGAGAGAGAGAGAGAGAGAGAGAGAGAGAGAGAGAGAGAGAGAGAGAGAGAGAGAGAGAGAGAGAGAGAGAGAGTTTTTGAGTTTTTATAAAACCTTTATTTTCTACTCAATTGTTAACATCAATAATGACACACTGCCTTTTCAGAAATGAAACAATAAATTTAATTCCTACACAAAATAAATAAAAATACAAAAGAACATATACATTCAACTTATTTCCTCAACAAAAAATAATTTCCCCTCCTCTACAAAACAAAGCGCTCCTTCATATGCCCACTTCTCCTCAAACACAGGGAGATCTTTTACAGCTGAGAAGAACTCAAAATCCACTTTTATTCTTGCTTTCACTAATCCTTTAAAAACACATCTTATATCCTTCTCATATCCCGTGTCTATCTTATGTTTCCTACTCAAAAAAATTGACATCTTAGCTTGTCCCAAAATACAATTTAACAGTTGACATTTTCTTTTCTGTTTCTGTTCTTTTCTATATTGAAACCCCAAAATAAAAACATTGTTATTGAAAATCTCACCTACAGCTCTAAACAAAGATTCCAGTATTTCCAATAGAGGTTTTATCCTCTCACACTCCATAAAACAGTGAAAAATTGTTTCTCTTATATTACAAAAAGGACATCCATCTCTAACATCTGAGTTAATTAAAGATACAAAAGCATTAACTGCAATAATGCCATGTAAAACCCTCCATTGCATATCACCAGTACCCTTTTGTAACGGTGGTTTGTACAGTGCTCTCCATGCTGGCTTTACCTTGTCATCAATTCCCAATTTTACCCTCCATGGAGTGTCTTTTCTATCTTTCAATTTATCTTTATTTATCACCTTGACACACCCCCTATACAAGTCCTTCCCATTCACCTCATCCAAACCCACCTCCTCCAACCCTCTCAAATCCAACAATAAACCCTTTCTCTCTGACTCTGGGATATTTGGTGTAATCCCTAGTCTTGGAAATGAGACGTCTTCATCTTGTCCCTTCTTTTCGTGGCTATTAAGCATTCCCCACTCTTCCTCTGACAGAGCCTTCCTGCAGCTTCCCAGCATTTGTTCGACAATCCTTTCCGACCTCACCCCCAAATGTTCAGCCAACCGTCTTCCATCCATTAAGGCGGGCCCAGCCATGGCCATTAACTGTTTTAAGGTGATGATTTTGCCCTTCACCAAAATCTTAGAGAAATGTGGAACAGCTGCAGTTGTACAATCCAGTCTTGCCCCATACACCAGAGGTTCCTCCAACAACCAATGCACTGACTCCGCTGAAGTTCGTCTGGACACCTTCATTATACTCCACACTCTGAGAAGACCTCTGTAAAACGGAGGTACTCCCTCCCTAGAAATCTGTCTACTATCAACCAGAAATAAAGCCTTCTTTAATCCTAATCCTCCAACCCTCTGTAATACAAGACCTGCCACCCCTCTCCACACCACCTTTTCCGGTCCATAAAGCAACCTTTGAATAAACTGAAACCGGAAAGCAGCAGCTCTACTAGCAAGATGTACAAGACCTTGACCCCCCTCCTCTTTTGATAAATATAAAACACTTTGTGGAACCCAATGATATTTATCCCAAAAGAAATCCACAATAATTGCCTGTATCTTAGCCAGAAGGCCAGATGGTGGTTCTAAAACTGACAACCGATGCCACAGTGCAGAGGCAATCACATTATTAACTATAATAGTGCGCCCCCTATATGACATACGAGATAATAACCAACGCCATCTCCTCATCCTCCCTTCCACCATTTCAACCACCCCACTCCAATTTTTTTCCATAGTCCTCTCATCTCCTAGGTACACTCCAAGATACTTAAAACCTCCCTTACACCATTCTAGCCCCCCTGGCAAAGCCATGATCCCTCCAGCCAATTTTCCAATCTGTAAAGCACAACTCTTTTCCCAATTTACCTTTGCAGAGGATATTCCCCTAAAACGATCAACCATTATA